>NC_069509.1:52936193-53031193 GCF_027579735.1 Bombina bombina
TTCAATACTGCCTCCTGAAAAGTCCAAGACCCTCTCTATTCCCCCACCCATGGTAAACCCCATCTCCTAAGACATCCCCATGTTATTCATCCCCCTTAAAGGGACATAATACTCATATGCTAAATCACTTGAAACTGATGCAGTATAACTGTAAAAAGCTGACAGGAAAATATCACCTGAGTATCTCTATGTAAAAAAGGAAGATATTTTACCTCACAATCTCCTCAGCTCAGCAGAGTAAGTTCTGTGTAAAAAGTTATACTCAGCTGCTCCCAGCTGCAGGTAAAAAAAATAAAAAACCGTAGAAATGAACAGCAGCCAATCAGCATCAGCAGTGCTGAGGTCATGAACTCTTACTGTAATCTCATGAGATTTGACTTAACTCTCATGAGATTTCATAGTGAGCTTCCTTTACCTGATTGGTGAAATAATATGAGAGTGCATGATGTTCATCCTTTCAGTTGCCCCGGGACAGACATACTAATATGCTACTTAGAAATCCTTTACAATAGGAGGTGGCTACTGAGGAACTTTTGAGGTAAAATATCTTTCTTTTTTACATAAAGATGTTCAGGTGATATTTTCTAGTCAGCTTTTTACAGCTATGCTGAATCACTTTCAAGTGTTTAAACATTTGGGTATTATGGCCCTTTAAGTATAACCTCACTCTACACAATCCCCTAATAAAAAAACACTTAAAGGGCCATGAAACACAAAATGTTTTTTGGTTTTTTTTTAGATGCAGATAGATCATACAATTTAAACAACTTTTCAATTTACCAGTATTATATTATTTGCTAAGTTCTTTCTGTATCCTGTGGTTAAACGCATTCCTAGGTAGGCTCAGGGGCAGCTATGCGCTACTGGGAGTTGTATATGTGTATAGTGTGTATATGTGTGCTGAGGTGTATGTGTATATGTGTGCTTAGTAATAGTGTGTATATGTGTGCTGAGGTATGTTTGCTTATAGTGTGTATATGTGTATAGTGTGTGCTGAGGTGTATAGTGTGTATATGTGTGCTGAGGTATATGTGTATAGTGTGTACATGTGTGCTGAGGTATATGTGTATAGTTTGTACATGTGTGCTGAGGTATATGTGTATATGTGTGCTGAGGTATATGTGTATAGTGTGTACATGCTTGCTGAGGTGTATAGTGTGTATATGTGTGCTGAGGTATATGTGTATAGTGTGTACATGTGTTCTGAGGTATATGTGTATATGTGTTCTGAGGTATATATGCATAGTGTGTATATGTGTATAGTGTGTATATGTGTGCTGAGGTATATGTGTATAGTGTGTATATGTGTGCTGAGGTATATGTGTATAGTGTGTATATGTGTGCTGAGGTATATGTGTATAGTGTGTATATGTGTTCTGAGGTATATGTGTATAGTGTGTACATGTGTTCTGAGGTATATGTGTATATATGTGTGCTGAGGGATATATGTGTAGTGTGTGCTTAGGTATATGTATGTATTGGGTACTTGTAAAGCGGCTAATCACCCGTAAGGATCTCAAGGCGCTGCTCATTTTATCAGCCTTGGAAGGATGAAAGGCTGAGTGGTCCTCGCCGGGGATCAAACCTGCAACCCTTGGGTTGCTACAGAGCTCAGCCACAGTGCCTTAGCATACTGACCTATCTGTCCGGCTATATGTGTATAGTGTGTGTACATGTGTGCTGAGGTATATGTGTATAGTGTGTATATGTGTGCTTAGATATGTTTGCTTATAGTGTGTATATGTGTGCTGAGGTGTATAGTGTGTATGTATATGTGTACTTAAGTATGTGTGTATATGTGTGCTGAGGTATATGTGTATAGTGTGTATATGTGTGCTGAGGTATATGTGTATATGTGTGCTGAGGTATAGGTGTATAGTGTGTATATGTGTGCTGATGTATATCTGTATAGTGTGTATATGTGTGCTGAGGTATATCTGTGTAGTGTGTACATGTGTGCTGAGGTATATGTGTATAGTGTGTATATGTGTGCTGAGGTATATGTGTATTGTGTGTATATGTGTGCTGAGGTATATGTGTATAGTGTGTATATGTATATAGTGTGTACATGTGTGCTGAGGTATATGTGTATAGTGTGTACATGTGTGCTGAGGTATATGTGTATAGTGTGTATACAGGGAGTGCAGAATTATTAGGCAAGTTGTATTTTTGAGGATTCATTTTATTATTGGACAACAACCATGTTCTCAATGAACCCAAAAAACTCATTAATATCAAAGCTGAATAGTTTTGGAAGTAGTTTTTAGTTTGTTTTTAGTTATAGCTATTTTAGGGGGATATCTGTGTGTGCAGGTGACTATTACTGTGCATAATTATTAGGCAACTTAACAAAAAACAAATATATACCCATTTAAATTATTTATTTTTACCAGTGAAACCAATATAACATCTCAACATTCACAAATATACATTTCTGACATTCAAAAACAAAACAAAAACAAATCAGTGACCAATATAGCCACCTTTCTTTGCAAGGACACTCAAAAGCCTGCCATCCATGGATTCTGTCAGTGTTTTGATCTGTTCACCATCAACATTGCGTGCAGCAGCAACCACAGCCTCCCAGACACCTGTTCAGAGAGGTGTACTGTTTTCCCTCCTTGTAAATCTCACATTTGATGATGGACCACAGGTTCTCAATGGGGTTCAGATCAGGTGAACAAGGAGGCCATGTCATTAGATTTTCTTCTTTTATACCCTTTCTTGCCAGCCACGCTGTGGAGTACTTGGACGCATGTGATGGAGCATTGTCCTGCATGAAAATCATGTTTTTCTTGAAGGATGCAGACTTCTTCCTGTACCACTGCTTGAAGAAAGTGTCTTCCAGAAACTGGCAGTAGGACTGGGAGTTGACCTTGACTCCATCCTCAACCCTGAAAAGGCCCCACAAGCTCATCTTTGATGATACCAGCCCAAACCAGTACTCCACCTCCACCTTGCTGGCGTCTGAGTCGGACTGGAGCTCTCTGCCCTTTACCAATCCATCCACGGGCCCATCCATCTGGCCCATCAAGACTCACTCTCATTTCATCAGTCCATAAAACCTTAGAAAAATCAGTCTTGAGATATTTCTTGGCCCAGTCTTGACGTTTCAGCTTGTGTGTCTTGTTCAGTGGTGGTCGTCTTTCAGCCTTTCTTACCTTGGCCATGTCTCTGAGTATTGCACACCTTGTGCTTTTGGGCACTCCAGTGATGTTGCAGCTCTGAAATATGGCCAAACTGGTGGCATCTTGGCAGCTGCACGCTTGACTTTTCTCAGTTCATGGGCAGTTATTTTGCGCCTTGGTTTTTCCACACGCTTCTTGCGACCCTGTTGACTATTTTGAATGAAACGCTTGATTGTTCGATGATCACGCTTCAGAAGCTTTGCAATTTTAAGAGTGCTGCATCCCTCTGCAAGATATCTCACTATTTTTTACTTTTCTGAGCCTGTCAAGTCCTTCTTTTGACCCATTTTGCCAAAGGAAAGGAAGTTGCCTAATAATTATGCACACCTGATATAGGGTGTTGATGTCATTAGACCACACCCCTTCTCATTACAGAGATGCACATCACCTAATATGCTTAATTGGTAGTAGGCTTTCGAGCCTATACAGCTTGGAGTAAGACAACATGCATAAAGAGGATGATGTGGTCAAAATACTCATTTGCCTAATAATTCTGCACTCCCTGTATGTGTATAGTGTGTATATATGTGCTGATGTATATGTGTATAGTGTGTATATGTGTGCTGAGGTATATCTGTGTAGTGTGTACATGTGTGCTGAGGTATATGTGTATAGTGTGTATATGTGTGCTGAGGTATATGTGTATAGTGTGTATATGTGTGCTGAGGTATATGTGTATAGTGTGTATATGTGTGCTGAGGTATATCTGTGTAGTGTGTACATGTGTGCTGAGGTATATGTGTATAGTGTGTATATGTGTGCTGAGGTATATGTGTATAGTGTGTATATGTGTGCTGATGTATATGTGTGCTGAGGTATATCTGTGTAGTGTGTACATGTGTGCTGATGTATATGTGTATAGTGTGTATATGTGTGCTGAGGTATATCTGTAGTGTGTACATGTGTGCTGATGTATATGTGTATAGTGTGTATATGTGTGCTGAGGTATGTGTTTAGTGTGTTTATGTGTGCTGAGGTATGTTTGTTTATAGTGTGTACATGTGTGCTGAGGTATATGTGTATAGTATGTATATGTGTGCCGAGGTATGTTTGCTTATAGTGTGTACATGTGTGCGGAGGTATATGTGTATAGTGTGTATATGTGTGCTGAGGTATGTGTTTAGTGTGTACATGTGTGCTGAGGTACGTGTTTAGTGTGTACATGTGTGCTGAGGTACGTGTATAGTGTGCACATGTGTGCTGAGGTACGTGTATAGTGTGTACATGTGTGCTGAGGTATGTGTATAGTGTGTACATGTGTGCTGAGGTACGTGTATAGTGTGCACATGTGTGCTGAGGTACGTGTATAGTGTGTACATGTGTGCTGAGGTATGTGTATAGTGTGCACATGTGTGCTGAGGTACGTGTTTAGTGTGCACATGTGTGCTGAGGTACGTGTATAGTGTGCACATGTGTGCTGAGGTACGTGTATAGTGTGCACATGTGTGCTGAGGTACGTGTATAGTGTGCACATGTGTGCTGAGGTATGTGTATAGTGTGTACATGTGTGCTGAGGTACGTGTTTAGTGTGCACATGTGTGCTGAGGTACGTGTATAGTGTGTACATGTGTGCTGAGGTACGTGTATAGTGTGCACATGTGTGCTGAGGTACGTGTATAGTGTGCACATGTGTGCTGAGGTACGTGTTTACAGGCCCATTTATCAAGCTCCGTATGGAGCTTGAAGGGCCGTGTTTCTGGCGAGTCTTCAGACTCGCCAGAAACACAAGTTATGAAGCAGCGGTCTAAAGACCGCTGCTTCATAACCCTGTCCGCCTGCTCTGAGCAGGCGGACAGGAACCGCCGGAAATCAACCCGATCGAATACGATCGGGTTGATTGACAGCTCCCTGCTGGCGGCCGATTGGCCGCGAGTCAGCAGGGGGCGGCGTTGCACCAGCAGCTCTTGTGAGCTGCTGGTGCAATGTTAAATGTGGAGAGCGTATTGCTCTCCGCATTTAGCGAGGTCTTGCGGACCTGATCCGCAGTGTCGGATCAGGTCCGCAAGCCCTTTGATAAATGGGCCCCTTAGTGTGCACATGTGTGCTGAGGTACGTGTATAGTGTGCACATGTGTGCTGAGGTACGTGTATAGTGTGTACATGTGTGCTGAGGTACGTGTATAGTGTGCACATGTGTGCTGAGGTGTCTGTGTGCACATGTGTGCTTATAATGTGCACATGTGTGCTGATGTGTCTGTGTGCTTATAATGTGCACATGTGTGCTGATGTGTCTGTGTGTATAGTGTGCACGTGTGCTTATAATGTGCACATGTGTGCTGAGGGGTCTGTGTGTATAAAGTGCACATGTGTGCTGATGTGTCTGTGTGTATAGTGTGCACATGTGTGCTTATAATGTGCACATGTGTGCTGATGTGTCTGTGTGTATAGTGTGCACATGTGTGCTGAGGTGTCTGTGTGTATAGTGTTGTGCTGATGTGTCTGTGTGTATAGTGTGCACATGTGTGCTGAGGTGTCTGTGTGTATAGTGTGCTTATAATGTGCACATGTGTGCTGAGGTGGCTGTGTGTATAGTGTGCACATGTGTGCTGAGGTGTCTGTGTGTATAGTGTGCACATGTGTGCTGAGGTGTCTGTGTGTATAGTGTGCACATGTGTGCTGAGGTGTCTGTGTGTATAGTGTGCACATGTGTGCTGAGGTGGCTGTGTGTATAGTGTGCACATGTGTGCTGAGGTGTCTGTGTGTATAGTGTGCACATGTGTGCTGAGGTGGCTGTGTGTATAGTGTGCACATGTGTGCTGAGGTGTCTGTGTGTATAGTGTGCACATGTGTGCTGAGGTGGCTGTGTGTATAGTGTGCACATGTGTGCTGAGGTGTCTGTGTGTATAGTGTGCACATGTGTGCTGAGGTGTCTGTGTGTATAGTGTGCACATGTGTGCTGAGGTGTCTGTGTGTATAGTGTGCACATGTGTGCTGAGGTGTCTGTGTGTATAGTGTGCACATGTGTGCTGAGGTGTCTGTGTGTATAGTGTGCACATGTGTGCTGAGGTGGCTGTGTGTATAGTGTGCACATGTGTGCTGAGGTGTCTGTGTGTATAGTGTGCACATGTGTGCTGAGGTGGCTGTGTGTATAGTGTGCACATGTGTGCTGAGGTGTCTGTGTGTATAGTGTGCACATGTGTGCTGAGGTGTCTGTGTGTATAGTGTGCACATGTGTGCTGAGGTGTCTGTGTGTATAGTGTGCACATGTGTGCTGAGGTGTCTGTGTGTATAGTGTGCACATGTGTGCTGAGGTGTCTGTGTGTATAGTGTGCACATGTGTGCTGAGGTGTCTGTGTGTATAATGTGCACATGTGTGCTGAGGTGGCTGTTTGTACGTTTTTCACAGGTGTGCTTAAAATGTGCACACATGTGTTGAGGTGTCTGTGTGTATAGAGTTCACGTGTGTGCTTATAATGTACACGTGTGCTGAGGTGTCCGTGTGTATAGTGTGCACATGTGTGCTGAGGTGTCTGTGTGCACATGTGTGCTGAGGTGTCCGTGTGTATAGTGTGCACATGTGTGCTTATAATGTGCACGTGTGTGCAGAGGTGTCTGTGTGTATAGTGTGCACATGTGTGCTTATAATGTGCACGTGTGTGCTGAGGTGTCTGTGTGTATAGTGTACACATGTGTACTTATAATGTGCACGTGTGTGCTGAGGTGTATGTGTGTATAGTGTGCACATGTGTGCTTATAATGTGCACGTGTGTGCTGAGGTGTCTGTGTGTATAGTGTGCACATGTGTGCTGAGGTGTATGTGTGTATAGTGTGCACATGTGTGCTGAGGTGTATGTGTGTATAGTGTGCACATGTGTGCTTATAATGTGCACGTGTGTGCTGAGTTGTCTGTGTGTATAGTGTGCACATGTGTGCTGAGGTGTATGTGTGTATAGTGTGCACATGTGTGCTGAGGTGTCTGTGTGCACATGTGTGCTGATGTGTCTGTGTGTATAGTGTGCACATGTGTGCTTATAATGTGCACATGTGTGCTGAGGTGTCTGTGTGTATAGTGTGCACATGTGTGCTTATAATGTGCACGTGTGTGCTGAGGTGTCTGTGTGTATAGTGTGCACATGTGTGCTTATAATGTGCACATGTGTGCTGAGGTATGTGTGTAGGGGTTGCTGCCTGGCACCGTGAGATCCCTGTGTATATTACTGTCAGCCACTCCTTTTCCCTGTGCACTGGGAGAGCACAGACTGCAGCAGGAGCCTCCCCCCCACTATGGGCCGTGACTGGGAGGGAGGGATACACAGTGTGATGGGGGATATACAGTGGTTGGGGGGATCCCCCTCCTCTCCCCTGTAGCCCCTGTCTGGCACGCCATACGCCTGCGCACCAGCTACAAGCCAAGGAATGGTGAATTTATCTGGAACTGATGGTAGAGGGTCATTCTCAGACAGTTCTGCAGGGCTGCAATAAATCACCCTGCACATTCCCACCCCTCCCTCCCCTCTGTCTGTCTCCCTCCCTCCCTCTCTCTCCTTCCTTCCTTCCTCTCATCAGCTTGCCACCTCTCACTTTGCAGCCTCTGCTCTCCCCTGCTTTCCTCTCCCAGACCCCCTCTCTCCCCAGTCCTTACCCTATAATCCCAGAGAGGGGACATGCACCCCTCACCCTGCCTAGCTCCCCCTTGACATCTCTGCAGAGCAGATAAACTAAATGAGAAAATATCCCTCTTTTGATGATTTAATCCACAAAGCTACACACAAGTCTTTAGTATATGTATAAAAAGAAGGGTCCACATCACCCCACTGGATAGAACGCAAGACTCATCCCTCTGGGATACAGATTTTTCTTTCTTGTTTTTTTTTAAGACCCAGTCTTCACAAATATTATCAAAGGAGAGTTTTGCAGGAAATTGTGCTGGCAAGTGATTTTCCAAAAGGACATTCTTTTACCCTGGAAAATAGGAACCTGCAGAAGGTGAGTCAGGGGAGGAGATAGGTTGATGGGATGAGGACTATATATGCTTGTTTATATACTGACAACAACTTAATATATATATTTTCTAAATTCTGTTTTTGCATATTTTTTAGCAGTGTTACCAAATGATAACCTAACTTGTGAGTGCCTTATTTTTTTCGGGAGTAGCAGAATCATAATTTATAATAGCTGTGTTTTGTGCATTTATCAGGGTTTTCTGTTTCATGTGTGTGTAGAGGGAGACCTGTCACAGTATGGGGGCAGGGAGACCTGTCACAGTATGGGGGCAGGGAGACCTGTCACACCATTCCACTGGATAGGGGGAAGGGAGCTGGGGTATCTGTATATCCTTTGTACCCTCCCCAGTGGCTACAGTGGGACATCATTGATCCAGTAGTTGTTATGAACCAGACGTAATTGTTCCTGTACTTATTACAAAGCATTGATAGGAACCGATGACACTGGAATAGCAGGGGACACATTTATATAAAGTATCAAAAAATAGCATTTGGAATATAACTTAGATTGGTAACATATTATTATGATTCATGTGTTTTGTCTGTTAATGAGTAAAGCTTTTGTTTCTTTCTACATTGAGTGAGACAGATTTACATGTGTTATTGGAGAAGAGCGGTATGTGCCCTGGTGCCTGTGTATTAGGTACAGGAGAGGTGTATGTGCCCTGGTGCCTGTGTATTAGGTACAGGAGAGGTGTATGTGCCCTGGTGCCTGTGTATTAGGTACAGGAGAGGTGTATGTGCCCTGGTGTCTGTGTATTAGGTACAGAAGAGCGGTATGTGCCCTGGTGCCTGTGTATTAGGTACAGAAGAGCGGTATGTGCCCTGGTGCCTGTGTATTAGGTACAGAAGAGGTGTATGTGCCCTGGTGCCTGTGTATTAGGTACAGGAGAGGTGTATGTGCCCTGATGTCTGTGTATTAGGTACAGGAGAGGTGTATGTGCCCTGGTGCCTGTGTATTAGGTACAGGAGAGGTGTATGTGCCCTGGTGCCTGTGTATTAGGTACAGGAGAGGTGTATGTGCCCTGATGTCTGTGTATTAGGTACAGAAGAGGTGTATGTGCCCTGGTGCCTGTGTATTAGGTACAGGAGAGATGTATGTGCCCTTATGCCTGTGTATTAGGTACAGGAGAGGTGTATGTGCCCTGGTGCCTGTGTATTAGGTACAGGAGAGGTGTATGTGCCCTTATGCCTGTGTATTAGGTACAGGAGAGGTGTATGTGCCCTGGTGCCTGTGTATTAGGTACAGGAGAGGTGTATTTGCCCTGGTGCCTGTGTATTAGGTACAGAAGAGGTGTATGTGCCCTTATGCCTGTGTATTAGGTACAGAAGAGGTGTATGTGCCCTTATGCCTGTGTATTAGGTACAGAAGAGGTGTATGTGCCCTGATGTCTGTGTATTAGGTACAGAAGAGGTGTATGTGCCCTGGTGCCTGTGTATTAGGTACAGGAGAGGTGTATGTGCCCTTATGCCTGTGTATTAGGTACAGGAGAGGTGTATGTGCCCTGATTCCTGTGTATTAGGTACAGGAGAGGTGTATGTGCCCTGGTGCCTGTGTATTAGGTACAGGAGAGGTGTATGTGCCCTGATTCCTGTGTATTAGGTACAGGAGAGGTGTATGTGCCCTGGTGCCTGTGTATTAGGTACAGAAGAGGTGTATGTGCCCTGATTCCTGTGTATTAGGTACAGGAGAGGTGTATGTGCCCTTATGCCTGTGTATTAGGTACAGGAGAGGTGTATGTGCCCTGATTCCTGTGTATTAGGTACAGAAGAGGTGTATGTGCCCTGATTCCTGTGTATTAGGTACAGGAGAGGTGTATGTGCCCTTATGCCTGTGTATTAGGTACAGGAGATGTGTATGTGCCCTGGTGCCTGTGTATTGGGTACAGAAGAGGTGTATGTGCCCTGATTCCTGTGTATTAGGTACAGGAGAGGTGTATGTGCACTGGTGCCTGTGTATTAGGTACAGAAGAGGTGTATGTGCCCTGGTGCCTGTGTATTAGGTACAGGAGAGGTGTATGTGCCCTGGTGCCTGTGTATTAGGTACAGGAGAGGTGTATGTGCCCTGGTGCCTGTGCATTAGGTACAGAAGAGGTGTATGTGCCCTGATTCATGTGTATTAGGTACAGAAGAGGTGTATGTGCCCTGGTGCCTGTGTATTAGGTACAGGAGAGGTGTATGTGCCCTGATGTCTGTGTATTAGGTACAGGAGAGGTGTATGTGCCCTGGTGCCTGTGTATTAGGTACAGAAGAGGTGTATGTGCCCTTATGCCTGTGTATTAGGTACAGGAGAGGTCTATGTGCCCTGGTGCCTGTGTATTAGGTACAGAAGAGGTGTATGTGCCCTGATTCCTGTGTATTAGGTACAGGAGAGGTGTATGTGCACTGGTGCCTGTGTATTAGGTACAGAAGAGGTGTATGTGCCCTGGTGCCTGTGTATTAGGTACAGGAGATGTGTATGTGCCCTGGTGCCTGTGTATTAGGTACAGGAGAGGTGTATGTGCCCTGGTGCCTGTGTATTAGGTACAGGAGAGGTGTATGTGCCCTGGTGCCTGTGTATTAGGTACAGGAGAGGTGTGTGTGCCCTGTTGCCTGTGTATTAGGTACAGGAGAGGTGTATGTGCCCTGATGCCTGTGTATCAAGTACAGGAGAGGTGTATGTGCCCTGATGTCTGTGTATTAGGTACAGAAGAGGTGTATGTGCCCTGATTCCTGTGTATTAGGTACAGGAGAGGTGTATGTGCCCTTATGCCTGTGTATTAGGTACAGGAGAGGTGTATGTGCCCTGGTGTCTGTGTATTAGGTACAGAAGAGGTGTATGTGCCCTGATGTCTGTGTATTAGGTACAGGAGAGGTGTATGTGCCCTGGTGCCTGTGTATTGGGTACAGAAGAGGTGTATGTGCCCTGGTGCCTGTGTATTAGGTACAGGAGAGGTGTATGTGCCCTGATGTCTGTGTATTAGGTACAGAACAGGTGTATGTGCCCTGATGTCTGTGTATTAGGTACAGGAGAGGTGTGTGTGCCCTGATGTCTGTGTATTAGGTACAGGAGAGGTGTATGTGCCCTGGTGCCTGTGTATTAGGTACAGAAGAGGTGTATGTGCCCTGGTGCCTGTGTATTAGGTACAGGAGAGGTGTATGTGCCCTGGTGCCTGTGTATTAGGTACAGAAGAGGTGTATGTGCACTGGTGCCTGTGTATTAGGTACAGGAGAGGTGTATGTGCACTGGTGCCTGTGTATTAGGTACAGAAGAGGTGTATGTGCCCTGATGTCTGTGTATTAGGTACAGAAGAGGTGTATGTGCCCTGATTCCTGTGTATTAGGTACAGAAGAGGTGTATGTGCACTGGTGCCTGTGTATTAGGTACAGAAGAGGTGTATGTGCCCTGATGTCTGTGTATTAGGTACAGGAGAGGTGTATGTGCCCTGGTGCCTGTGTATTAGGTACAGGAGAGGTGTATGTGCCCTGATGTCTGTGTATTAGGTACAGGAGAGGTGTATGTGCCCTGATGCCTGTGTATCAAGTACAGGAGAGGTGTATGTGCCCTGATGTCTGTGTATTAGGTACAGAAGAGGTGTATGTGCCCTGATTCCTGTGTATTAGGTACAGGAGAGGTGTATGTGCCCTTATGCCTGTGTATTAGGTACAGGAGAGGTGTATGTGCCCTGGTGTCTGTGTATTAGGTACAGAAGAGGTGTATGTGCCCTGATGTCTGTGTATTAGGTACAGGAGAGGTGTATGCGCCCTGGTGCCTGTGTATTGGGTACAGAAGAGGTGTATGTGCCCTGGTGCCTGTGTATTAGGTACAGGAGAGGTGTATGTGCCCTGATGTCTGTGTATTAGGTACAGAACAGGTGTATGTGCCCTGATGTCTGTGTATTAGGTACAGGAGAGGTGTATGTGCCCTGATGTCTGTGTATTAGGTACAGGAGAGGTGTATGTGCCCTGGTGCCTGTGTATTAGGTACAGAAGAGGTGTATGTGCCCTGGTGCCTGTGTATTAGGTACAGGAGAGGTGTATGTGCCCTGGTGCCTGTGTATTAGGTACAGAAGAGGTGTATGTGCACTGGTGCCTGTGTATTAGGTACAGAAGAGGTGTATGTGCCCTGATGTCTGTGTATTAGGTACAGAAGAGGTGTATGTGCCCTGATGTCTGTGTATTAGGTACAGGAGAGGTGTATGTGCCCTGATTCCTGTGTATTAGGTACAGAAGAGGTGTATGTGCACTGGTGCCTGTGTATTAGGTACAGAAGAGGTGTATGTGCCCTGATGTCTGTGTATTAGGTACAGGAGAGGTGTATGTGCCCTGGTGCCTGTGTATTAGGTACAGGAGAGGTGTATGTGCCCTGATGTCTGTGTATTAGGTACAGAAGAGGTGTATGTGCCCTGATGTCTGTGTATTAGGTACAGGAGAGGTGTATGTGCCCTGATGTCTGTGTATTAGGTACAGAAGAGGTGTATGTGCCCTGATGTCTGTGTATAAGGTACAGGAGAGCTGTACGTGCTATAATATCTGTGTATTAGGTGGAGTGGAGGTGGTGTCCTGGTGTAATTGTATTAGGAAGGGGTGAGAGTTATGTATTCTGCTTTTATTTATAAGATGGGAGGTACCTGTCATGAGTATTATGGGTCCTAAATTTCTGTATTAAAATGAGGTGAGAAGTATTTGTCATGATAGGGTTGTGGTCTGGTGTCTGCATACTAGGAGAAGGGCATGGGGCTTAGGGTCTTATGTCTGTGTACTAGGAGAAGGGTATTCTGCATATTAGGAGAAGGGTATGGGTTTGGAGTAAGGTGTGTGTATAGGAGAAGGGTTTGGGGTCTGGTGTCTGTGTATTAGGAGAAGGGTGTGGTTTAGGGTCTGGTGTAGGTATATTAGGAGAAGGGTATGGGTTTGGGGTCTGGTGTCTGTGTATTAGGAGAAGGGTGTGGTTTAGGGTCTGGTGTAGGTGTATTAGGAGAAGGGTATGGGTTTGGGGTCTGGTGTCTGTGTATTAGGAGAAAGGTATGGGTTTGGAGTCTGGTGTATGTGTGTGTGTGTAGCAGAGCATAGGCTTTGGTCTGTTGTCTGCTTATTAAGAGAAGGGTGTGGGTTTGGGACTGCTGTGTGTGTGTAATAGGAGAAATGTATAGGTTTGGGCCCATGTATTAGCATAAGGGCATGGGTTAGGTTTTGGTGTCTGCATATTGAGAGAAGTATGTGCTTAAGTCAAACGTATATTAGGAGAAGGATGTGGGTTTGGGGTCTGTGTATTAGGAGAGGAGTATGGGTTTGAGGTCTGTGTATTAGGAGAGGAGTATGTGTTTGGGGTCTGTGTATTAGGAGAGGAGTATGGGTTTGGGGTCTGTGTATTAGGAGAGGAGTATGGGTTTGGGTCTGTGTATTTATTAGGAGAGGAGTATGAGTTAGGGTCTGTGTATTAGGAGAGGAGAATGGGTTTAGGTTCTGTGCATTAGAAGAGGAGTATGTGTTTGGGATCTGTGTATTAGGAGAGGAGTATGTGTTTGGGATCTGTGTATTAGGAGAGGAGTGTGTGTTTGGGATCTGTGTATTAGGCTGTGCATTTGGAGGAAGTCACAGGTCTGAGTAAGTTATGGGATTCAGTTGTGCAAGCTGTGGAACATTTGGGTTCTTTTTATCTGGTGTAAGTGATGAGTATGGGCTAGTAAACCTGTGTATTAGGAGGAGCAGATGGGTCTGGGGTCTGATACCTGTGTATTAGGAGGAGGTGATGGGTCTGGGGTCTGATGCCTGTGTATTAGGAGGAGGTGATGGGTCTGGGGTCTGATGCCTGTGTATTAGGAGGAGCTGATGGGTCTGGGCCCTGATGCCTGTGTATTAGGAGGAGCTGATGGGTCTGGGGTCTGATGTATGTGTATTAGGAGGAGCTGATGGGTTTGGGGTCTGATGCCTGTGTATTAGGAGGAGCTGATGGGCCGCGACCATCAGGAGAGTCAGCAATTCTTTCTTATAACTTGATAAAATGAATATTAAAATTGTATCTTGGAACATAGGTGGTATCACTTCTCCCATAAAATGTAAATCTATTTTAAGATTTGCCAAAAAATTGGGAACTCAGATTTTATTATTTCAGGAGACACACTTAAAGGGAGAAGAAGCAGTTAAACTAAAAGGGGGTTGGGTTAAAGAAGTATTATTTACACCCGGACATCAAAGGAAAAAAGGAGTTGCTATCCTTTTCAATAAAACTTTAGAATATAAGATTAACAATGTAGAGAGAGACGATGAGGGTAGATATATTTTGGCAGAAGTGGGAATTGGGGATAGGAATTTCTTAATATGTATATGGTCCAAATGAAGAAGATTCAGGGTTTTGGCAGAATATTCGGGACAAATTATTTAATCATCCTGGAAACAGCTTGATTATAGGAGGAGATTTTAATCTCGCCCCTAATATTATACTGGACAGATGCAGGGGGAATTCAAATCTTCTAGTAAGGGAAAAGGCCTTGGATAAAAATATGTTGGCTAGAAGAAAGAGAGAAAGTCATATTATAAAAAAATTTCAACAGGATCTAAAAATATTAGATATATATAGAATCGAACACCCAGACGAACCGGAATACACATGTTTCTCGAAATCCAAAAAAACCATATCTAGGATAGATTTCTTTCTTACCTCAGATAAATTAGTCGACTATATTCAAGAAGCTTATATTGATCTGATAACAATTTCAGATCATGCCTCGGTTGTAATTGTGCTGAACCCCAAAATGAAAGATAGGAAGTCTAATCACTTTTTTTCCCCAAATATTTTATAACTTAAATATTAAGTTTACAAATTTTTTGATAGACAAGTGGGCAGATTATAACAAGTTTAATAGTGATTACCTGAATAAAACCCATATATTTTGCAATGCCACGAAAGCGGTACTCAGAGGTGAGATTACAACTTTCCTGATAAGATTGAAGAAAAAAAATAATTTATATAGGCAACAAGTGACTAATTGTCTTATTAATAAGTACACCAAATATATCCAGGGAAAAAACTATAGATAATTGGAAGGAATATATTCAGGCCAAAAAAAACAGAGATAAATATTTTCTTCAAAACGAAATTAAAGAAAATATAAAGTTATGCACACAATATTATAGATATGGGAATAAGTTAGGTAGTTTTCTTGTGCGCATTACTAAAAATCATAAAACTCTAAAATTTATAAACAAAATTTGAGAAAAGGGGGTTACTTGGACTAATATGGGGGATATACAAAAAATATTCCTTGATTACTTCACAGAACTCTATTCAACTCAGTCTATTAATTTAGATATGAAGGAAACATTTTGGGATTCAATTGAAATTTCGAGACTAGGGACTACTCACCTAGAGAAAATTAATGAGCCCATTACAGAAAAGGAAATATATCAAACAATTAAAGAAATGGCGAATAACAAAGCGGCAGGGCCGGATGGCCTCCCATCAGAGTTTTATAAGGTATTGATTGATGAAATAACACCCACCCTAACTCTTTTGCTAAATAAGTATTGGACCGGACAATTGAAGCCATTAGCAGAGTTTAATGAATCTACAATTATTATAATTCCCAAACCAGGAAAAGACCCTCAGTTAATCGACTCTTATAGGCCGATTTCACTCTTGAACATAGATTATAAGATCATAACAAGCATACTGGCAAAAAGGATTCAGGTATCCTTAGATACTGTTATACATTCTGACCAAACAGGATTTATGAAAGGACGCTCCTCGAATACCAACTTGTGGAAGGTCTTTCTAACAATCCTGGATCAATGGTATAATAATAAATATAATAAGAAAAAAATTAAGGAAGACATATCAATAGTATCGCTAGACGCAAGTAAAGCTTTTGATTCCATCACATGGGAACATCTCTTAACTTTCCTTACTAAATTCTGATATGCAGGTAACTGCTTTAATACGTATGATTGAAATGCTATATAGAGAATCAAGGGCAGCACTTGTCATAAATAATAATAAAACAACATTCTTCTCTCTCTTAAGAGGAACAAGGCAAGGGTGCCCCTTATCACCTTTAATTTTTAATATCGCTTTAGAACCATTATTGGTTGCATTAAGGAAGGACATCCAAGGGATTGAACTTGGTAATAAGAGCGTTCAGTTGGCTGTATATGCAGATGATCTACTGGTATTCTCTAGAAATTCAAATACAAATTTTAATAAGATCTGCCAGATCATAGATAGTTTTGGATCCTTTTCTGGATATCGAATTAATAGAAATAAGTTTGAAGTTTTGTGGATCCAGAAAAATAAAGATTCAAAAACCAAAGCTTTCAGGGAAGTAAGCCACCTTTTGACATATTTGGGGACTAAAATATCCATTGATCCAATAGAATGGTATTCCCTAAACATTAGTAATGGGGTTAGACAATTTTGTGAGACTTTCAAAAGATGGGTCACCCTCCCACTTTCTGTTTCTGGTAAAATAAACTTGCTTAAGATGATAGCACTTCCAAGACTCTTGTATGTATTTCAGAATGTACCACTTTTAATTAAGAAACATGAGATTAGGAAGATTAACACGGCTATTAAAGAGTTTATATGGATGGATAAGAAGCCCAGTTCTTAAAAAGAAGTTCTTGGGAATGGGACTCCCTAATATAGCAATCTATAATTTAGTGGCAGTAGCAAAGATTGCTTTGGACTGGCTTTTGGAGAGTAATCATTTTACCCTTCTAGAAATAGAAAATAGTATGTTAAAACCTTTATACTGGAAAAATATTCTACATCTAGAGGTTAAAGACCTTCCATCATATGTTAAAAGATTAGAATTTTTTAGGGACACAGTGTTGGCATGGCATAGGATATGTAGACGCTTAGAAATTAATTTTGCCGCCTCACAATTCCTAACTATTGAAGGAAACTACAAATTCAAATAGGGCTCTTCGTCTAAGATTTTTGCAAAATGGCGAGATAAGGGTCTAGTTAAAATCATCCAATTGTTAAAAAGGAACCAGGGTAGTATTAAGGTTGAGGATTTTGAAGTAATCAAATCTAAATTCTCACTAACAAATAAGCATTTCTATTCTTTCTTGCAAATTAGACATTACTGTTTGAAGTTAATACGGATACAAGGTGACAATTGGGACTTTGTACTACTGATACAAGTAGTCAATGCCATTAAAAATGGAAAATACTCTGTATCACTCCTATATAATATAATAGATAACATAGAATATAAAAGGTTTTTGGTTAGAGGGGCTGTAAAATGGAGAGAAATGTTTTTTTTACAAATCTTAAAGAGCAAACTATACTGAAAAGTGTGGAAAGGGTAGAAGAGGCATCATTAGCCATTCCCATGAGAGAACAACATATAAAAATATTGTGGATGGCATATATTACACCAGAGATAATAGCCAAGTGGGGAGGCACAGGGGAAGGAACGTATTGTTTAAAATGTAGACAAAGCAGAACAAACTTGGTACATAGTAGTTGGCTTTGCCCCAAGATACAAAAATTCTGGGTAATGGTACATTTTTGGATAAATAAGATATGAGTCCCAAATTACCATGCAGGAAGAACAGATTTATTTCTTCAAATATGAGGAAAAACACTCACAGTGGAGGAAATTTGTAACAATGGTAATTTTAATAGGTAGGAACCTTATTTTGAAAGGTTGGAAGAATGCTAGACCACCATCACTAGCGGCCTTAAAAGAGTGTATTTATAAACAGTTCCTCATAGAATTACAAGATACCTTGTTCCTTATTGAAGTCAATATTATGCGGTTTTTTGATAAATGGGGGAAGTGGCTGAAAACTCTAGAACAAGAGGAGCAGAGACGAGTAATTAAAATCTTTGAAAATACAGTTTATATAGAAAGATGTAGATTGAGAGGTGAATGGCTCTTTGACTTGGATGGGGCGGTCCGTGGGGGGAGGGATGGGGGAGATTGGGGATGGATTGGGGGAAGAGTATGAAAGGTTCAAATAATCTTTTTTTTTTTTCCCTTTTTTTTCTCTCTCCCTCTCATTTGGGAAAAAGTATATAAGTTCTCGATACTAGTGGTATATTGTATAATATCAGATGCTGTGGATCTTGTTTTTTTGTTTATATTTCTTTTTACGCTGTAATATTGGAAGTAAGAAGGAAAACTTATTGAGGTATTATGTAATGTCTAAATGTTATTGTGGAATTACTGAAAATGTATTGGTTGGAGATGTGTATAACAATAATATTAAATCGGTACATATTGTATTTCTCTTTTTCTACAACCTCAATAAAGAAAAATGTTTGTAAAAAAAAAAAAAAAGAGGAGCTGATGGGTCTGGGGTCTGATATCTGTGTATTAGGAGTAGCTGATGACCCTGATGCCTGTGTATATGGAGGAGCTGATGGGTCTGGGGTCTGATGCCTGCGTATTAGGAGGAGCTGATGGGTCTGGGGTCTGATGCCTGTGTATTAGGAGGAGCTGATGGGTTTGGGGTCTGATGCCTGTGTATTAGGAGGAGCTGATGGGTCTGGGCTCTGATGCCTGTGTATTAGGAGGAGTTGATGGGTCTAAGCCCTGATGCCTGTGTATTAGGAGGAGCTGATGGGTCTGGGGTCTGATGCTGGTGTGTTAGGAGGAGCTGATGGGTCTGGGGTCTGATGCCTGTGTATTAGGAGGAGGTGATGGGTCTGGGGTCTGATGCCTGTGTATTAGGAGGAGCTGATGGATCTGGGGTCTGATGCCTGTGTATTAGGAGGAGCTGATGGGTCTGGGGTCTGATACCTGTGTATTAGGAGGAGATGATGGGTCTGTCTGTGTATTAGGAGGAGCTGATGGGTTTGGGGTCTGATGCCTGTGTATTAGGAGGAGCTGATGGGTCTGGGGTCTGATGCCTGTGTATTAGGAGGAGCTGATGGGTCTGGGGTCTGATGCCTGTGTATTAGGAGGAGCTGATGGGTCTGGGGTCTGATGCCTGTGTATTAGGAGGAGGTGATGGGTCTGGGGTCTGATGCCTGTGTATTAGGAGGAGCTGATGGGTCTGGGGTCTGATGCCTGTGTATTAGGAGGAGCTGATGGGTCTGGGATCTGATGCCTGTGTATTAGGAGGAGCTGATGGGTCTGGGATCTGATGCCTGTGTATTAGGAGGAGCTGATGGGTCTGGGGTCTGATGCCTGTGTATTAGGAGGAGCTGATGGGTCTGGGGTCTGATGCCTGTGTATTAGGAGGAGCTGATGGGTCTGGGGTCTGATGCCTGTGTATTAGGAGGAGCTGATGGGTCTGGGGTCTGATGCCTGTGTATTAGGAGGAGCTGATGGGTCTGGGGTCTGATGCCTGTGTATTAGGAGGAGCTGATGGGTCTGGGGTGTGATGCCTGTGTATTAGGAGGAGCTGATGGGTCTGGGGTCTGATGCCTGTGTATTAGGAGGAGCTGATGGGTCTGGGGTCTGATGCCTGTGTATTAGGAGGAACTGATGGGTCTGGGGTCTGATGCCTGTGTATTAGGAGGAGCTGATGGGTCTGGGGTCTGATGCCTGTGTATTAGGAGGAGCTGATGGGTCTGGGGTCTGATGCCTGTGTATTAGGAGGAGCTGATGGGTCTGGGGTCTGATGCCTGTGTATTAGGAGGAGCTGATGGGTCTGGGGTCTGATGCCTGTGTATTAGGAGGAACTGATGGGTCTGGGGTCTGATGCCTGTGTATTAGGAGGAGCTGATGGGTCTGGGGTCTGATGCCTGTGTATTAGGAGGAGCTGATGGGTCTGGGGTCTGATGCCTGTGTATTAGGAGGAGCTGATGGGTCTGGGGTCTGGTGCCTGTGTATTAGGAAGAGAGGATGGGTCTGGGGTCTGATGCCTGCGTATTAGGAACTGATGGGTCTGATGCCTGTGTATTAGGAGGAGAGGAGAGGTTCTCATGTCTGTGTATTAGGAGCAATAGGAGGCTATGCCTGGTGAGGCACTTTTATGGTTGGGCCATCAGTGAGCTTGGAGGGAACAGTGTTTATCCGGTAAAGGCACTGATCTATCCCAATATAACTGTTTATATCACAGTCAGCTAAAAAGATGTAAAGAACTCATTTAAATGAATCACGTTGGGAAGCTGATTTATGTCACTGCTTGACAGTCGGTTTGTTTGCCTTCCTTGGCTGCATTGGTAGTGTTATTGTTTTATGATATTGTAATCTGACCAGCAGTAGTCGGCCTCCCTAATCGTGATCTTTATAAGCACTTTGGTATTAAATCTTTGTTAGCCACTGTCTACCAGTGGGCAAAAAAAAAAAGTTTGCATTGCTATGAGCCTAATCTTTCACTCAACAACTCAACAATAATGTTGGCTGCTTTTATTGCTTGGAAATATATTTCAGCTTAGATGCCAGGTGTACCAGCAGGCTATGTCACTTGGAAAATTGCCTCAATGTGAGACTATAGAGTTGAGTTGGGCATTCAGGCAGGTGACCTGGGCATCATTTTTTAAAATATGTATTCTGATTGGTGGAAACAGATCTGAATCTCCAGGAGTCTTTTTTTTATGAAGCAGACAGCATTAGTTCTTGGGAAACAGCCAATGACAGAGCTGATGGGTCTGGGGTCTGATGCCATGTAAAGTAAATGCCAGAGGACTGGCTGAGTACCATCTGCTATGCCCTCAAGAGTGGGCACTTATCAGGTGATTCAGAGTAACAGGTGTTGTTATGGGAAGATTAAAGGGATATTAAACACTTTGAGATGGTAATATAAAATGTTAAATCATATACTGTATATATAAACTCTGCAATATACGTTCATTATTTATTTTGTCTCCTTTTCCTGTAATTCCATTCTGATATCATGAGCTTTTCAGTTCCTGTTAGAAGTGGAAGTGCAGAACACAGTTCTATTCCTCACAGCCATTGGCTGCACACTCTAGAGAACTATTTATAACTGTCCCTAATTGGCCACAGCAGAGAAGGTAACCTAAGTTACAACATGGCAGCTCCTATTGTTTTATAGACACTAAAACTTTACACTTATTTGTTTCCTATGGCATGGAGAGTCCATGAAACATTATGATTACTAGTGGGATATTCACTCCTGGCCAGCAGGAGGAGGCAAAGAGCACCCAGCAGTGCTGTTAAAGGGACAGTAAATGGATTAGATAGAGCATGACATTTCAAACAACTTTCCAATTTACTTTTGTTATCCATTTTGCTTAGTTCTCTTGGTATTCTTTATAAAAGAGTAATTCTAGGTGAGCTCAGGAGCATGCATGTGTCTTTAGCAATCTGGCAGCAGTGTTTGCAACAATGTTTACAGCAATGTTATACATAGTTGCAAGCACAACTGCCATAGAATGCTACAGATACTCTATGGCAGCAGAGTTTCAACTTTATAACATTGTTTTAAACATTCTTGCAAGCACTGCTGCCAGATGGCTAAAGACACATAGACGCTCCTGAGCTCACCTATGAGTACTCTTTAACAAAGGATACCTAAAGAACAAAGACAAATTAAGAACAGAAATAAACTGGAAATTTGTTTAAAATTGTATGCTCTATCTGAATAATGTACCTTTTAATTTTGACTTTACTGTCCCTTTAAGTATCACTTCCCTTACCCATAACCCCCAGTCATTCTTTTTGCCTTGATCACAGGAGGATGGCGAAGATGGTGTCTGAAGATTTAAAAAAAAACAAAAAAAACAACAACCTTTTATGGGTACTTTTCCCTGCAAGCAAAGATTGGGGTCTAACTATGTCCATGTCAATCTATTAGCAGTTAGAAGACGGCAAGGTTGTGTTTGCTTAATCTTCTAACATTATTACTACCCCTATTATAGAAAGCCAGGGTTGGTTACTCTGTTCTTTCTTTTCTATAGGTCCCTGGTAGAAATGGAAAAGCTGCCACACCTCAGAAAACAGCTGCTGCCTGACAGAGCAGGACCACAGGTAAGTGCTTTCCCTTCTAGGTTTGAAGGTACCGGCACTATATGGGTTAAATCCTTGTGGAAAGCATTTGAATCTGTTTTAGGGGCACTGCTTATATGTGAAAAGAGGCATCATTTTTTATTGGGGCTCTGAGATGGAGAGTGTATGATGTGTTTGACAGGTGTTTGTTATACTTTTAACTTGTTGCGATCACTTTTCTGCTTAGCTTATTTGGCCCAATCACTTTTGCTGTGCGTCTGTCGGTTTTCACGCCGTTTTAGTTTGGCGCAATGTAAAAAAAAAAAATGAATTGCCCTCGGCACTTCCAGTTTTCGGCTTCTCTGTTCAGATCGGAGTTTGACGCGGTGAGTGTGGATGTTGCAGTTTCCTCTGTCTACAGTTGCAAGTGGATTTGGGCTGTTTCCCGGTAACATGGAGGTGTATTTTGCTACAGGGTGCGTCTAGTTTTCTGTGCTAGTGGGATAGCAACTTCTGGAGGGGTAAGATATCAGCAGAACTGAGGGTTTAAAGTGTTTATTTATGTTTTATTGCTTCATATAAATAAACCTAATTTGCTTTTTTTGGCATTTCCAATTTTTGTTAATTGCTACGAACTGATACCCAATTATGGACACTAATGCTGAAGTTGATACTTTTGAAAAATGCTTATTGTGTTTGGAGGCTAAGATAATTCCTCCTGTGCAGTTTTGCTCTTCATGTCTAAATAAAACTTTAATGTTTAAAGATAAGATGTCTCTCCTTGAGCCTCCTGTCTCTCAGGATAGTGTTATCCTAGCTACGCCTCAACTTTCTTCTCAAGCTTTACATGCAGTGCCCTGCGGCTCCTCTCAACCTCCTGGAGGTGTCTTTTTTTACCTGGGTATTTCGCTGCGTAGATTACTTCTGCTGTTTCTGCAGCTTTATCAGCTTTTCCAAAGGTTTCTGGTAAGCGTAAGAGGAAATATAAACATATTGATGTTAATAAGGCTGACTCCACTAAGGCTGCGCTAGTCCGTTTGTCTCAGTTATCTGATGAGGATGATTCTTCAGTGGCTTCTGAGGGGGAATTGTCAGATTCTGATAATGTAGTGACCAATTCTGCAGATTCAGAGGAGATTAATCTCAGATTTAAGTTAGAACACCTTCAAGTTCTTTTGAAGGAGGTTCTTGCTACTTTGGAAGAATCCGACGCATCTGTTACAGAGAATCCAAAGAGGTCTAGTAAGCTTAAAGGGAAATGAAACCCAAATTTTTTCTTTCATGATTTAGAAAGAGCATGCAATTTTAAACAAGTTTCTAATTTACTTCTATTATTTAATTTGCTCTAATCTCTTGATATACTTTGGTGAAAAGCATATCTAGATAGGCTCAGTAGCTGCTGATTGGTTGCTGCACAAAGATGCCTCGCGTGTGCATTGCTATTTCTTTAACAAAGAATATCTAAAGAATGAAGCAAATTAGATAATAGAAGTAAATTTGAATGTTGTTTAAAATTGTTTTCTCTACTGGAATCATAAAATAATTTTTTTGGGTTTAGTGTCCCTTTAAAGGGACAGTCTACCTTCGAATTGTTATGGTTTTAAAATATAGATAATCCCTTTATTACCCATTCCCCAGTTTTGCACAACCAACACAGTTATATTAATATACTTTTTACCTCTGTGATTACCTTGTATCTAGGAACCTTCTTCAAGCCCCCTGATTACATGACTGTGACAGTTTATTATCTATTGTCTTAAATTTAGCATTGTTTTGTGCTAAATCTTAAATAACCCCCTGTGCCTGAACACAGTGTTATCTAGAAGGCCCACGTGTACTTTCTGTCTCTTTGTGTTGAAAATAGATTTAAAAAGTATGTGATAAGAGGCAGCCCTCAAAGGCTTAGAAATTAGCATATGAGCCTACCTATGTTTAGTTTAAACTAAGAATACCAAGAGAAAAAAGCAAATTTGATGATAAAAGTAAATTGGAAAGTTGATTAAAATTAAAAGTCCTATCTGAATAATGAAAGTTTAATTTATACTAGACTGTCCCTTTAATAGGGTATATGATGTACCCACATCTGTGGAAGTATTTACAGTTCCAGACCGTATGGCAGATATTATAACTCAGGAATGGGATAAACCAGGGATTCCTTTTTCCCCATCCCCTGTTTTTAAAAAAGATGTTTCCTGTTGCTAATGCTATTCGTGATTCGTGGCGCATGGTGCCTAAGGTAGACGGAGCTATCTCTACTCTGGCTAAGAGAACTACTATTCCTATTGAAGATAGTTGTTCTTTCAAGAAACCCATGGATAAGAAGCTTGAGGCTTTTTTGAAGAAGATGTACAATCATCAGGGATTACAGTGGCAAACTGTTGCTAGTATTGCTACAGTTGTGGGGGCAGCATCTTATTGGTGCAATGGCTTATCTAATCTTATCCTAGAGGAGACTACTATAGAGGAGATCCAAGACAGGATCAAGGCTCTCAAGCTAGCCAATACCTTTATTTGTGATGCCAACATGCAAGTTCTTAGGCTGGGTGCTAAGATTTCTGGTTTTACTGTTTTAGCACGCAGAGCTCTGTGGTTAAAATCTTCATCTGCAGATGTTACATCCAAGTCCAAGCTTTTATCTCTGCCTTATAAGGGTAAAACCTTGTTTGGACCAGGTCTGGCAGAAATAATTTATGACATTACAGGTGAAAAGGGTTCTTTCCTACCTTAGGATAAAAAGAATAGACCTAAGGGTCGAGATCATTCTAATTTCCGTTCCTTTTGTAATTTTAAGGGACAGAAGTCTTCTTCTTCCAAGTCGGATCAATCCAAGTCTTCATGGAGGTCCAGTCAGCCTTGGAATAGGGGGAAGCAAGCCATTAAGCCTTCCGTTGAGTCCAAATTAACATGAAGGGGCCGTCCTGGATCCTGTAGTGAATCAAGTGGGGGGCAGGCTTTTTTTCCCGGCAGGCTTGGATACGCGATGTTCCAGATCCTTGGGCCATAGATATAGTATCCCACGGTTACAGAATAGGATTCTTGTCCTCCCAGGGGCAGATTCCACCTGTCAAGGTTATCTGCGAACCAGATAAAGAGAGAGGCATTCTTAAACTGCGTAAAGGACCTATCATCCCTGGAAGTGATTGTTCCAGTTCCTCTAGAGCAGGGTTCTTCAAACCACGGGTCGGGACCCATTACTGGGTCGCAACACCATGTTTACTCGGTTGCAGCTTGTGTGTGTGTTGTATGAGAATGTGTGTGTAGTATGAAAATGTTTGTGTCTGTTGCATGAGAATGTGTGTGGTGTGTCTGTTGCATGAGAGTGTGTGTGGTGTGTCTGTGGCATGAGAGTGTGTGTGGTGTGTCTGTGGCGTGTCTGTGGTGTGTCTGTGGCATGAGAGTGTGTGTGTGTGTGGTGTGTCTATGGCATAAAAGAATGTGTGTGTGTGTGTGGTGTGTCTGTAGCATGAGAGTGTGTGTGGTGTGCCTGTGGCATGAGAGTGTGTGTTATTACGTTTTACAACACTTTGAAGTTTGACTACAATCAAGAGTAAAGTGCACACACATTTAGTCACTTTGCAAAAATTGCAGCTATCTTGTTGTATATTAGTTACTAATATTCTCAAACAAAGTCTAAAAATAGGGTCGCAAAGCTATGTGGTATCATGACACTGGGTCTTGGGGGAAAAAGTTTGAAGAACCCTGCTCTAGAGGAACAGGGTCTAGGATTCTATTCAAATCTATTTGTAGTTCCCAAAAAGGAGGGCACTTTTCGTCCCATTCTGGACCTAAAGTGTCTCAACCAATTCCTCAGGGTTCCTTCCTTCAAGATGGAGATCATCCGTTCTATTCTTCCTTTGGTCCAAGAGGGTCAGTTCATGACGACCATAGATCTGAAGAACGCGTATCTTCATGCTCCTATTCACAGGGATCATTACCAGTATCTAAGGTTTGCCTTCCAGGACAAACATTCCCAGTTTGTTTAGAATACAATAAAGAAGAAGGCGCCAACATAGTGTGAATCTGTATTGAAAGTTGTTCACTCCCCACACATATATGGTACTTACGAGAAGTAAAGCACTTGAGAAGTGCTACAACGACTTTCTGGAGCATTAACAGCTGTCCAGGTAGCTGATCTCTCGTCCTCAAAGTGAGCTCCTAATACTGTGTACGGTCTGCAGCAATTTGCAGCTTGAACCCTTTCACCTGCTCCTTTCTCTCGCTGTGTAATATGAGAGATGCCCAAACCAGGTGGGCTGGTAGCTATGATCGGATTTCAAGTGTTTGTTAAAATAACGATTCCTGTAACATATATCACTCAGCCGTGATCAGATATGGTTAAAAACAAATGTTTATTTCATAAACATATATCACAACGCGTTTCCCGGTCTACCTTGACCGCTTCCTCAGGTGAATAAACCATATCTAAAATACACAGCTTATATTGGCTTAACTCGGCGTTCAAGCCGAATTAAAGCGCATGCGTGAAGGAGTATACAATCCCCATAGCGAACAGGGGTGTGTATCACCGTTAGAATGATTGGTCATCTGCATGAAACAACAGACCAACCACAGAGTACTGTGGTGACACACCTCCAACGTATGGGTAAGTGTATATCCTTTAGTTTCTGGTATGCTGGTTTCTGCACATATCGTAATATCATTTAAAAGACAGATGATTATTAGTTCTTCTATGATAATATACATAAAATTACCGAAAGTGCCTATTTGTGTAATAGCGTTACTAGGTTATAAATGCGTGCGCTCTAGCGTCTCATGGGGATAGTACTCCTTCATGCATTTACAAAAATTACTGTACTATATATCAGAGACAATAATTCATAACTCCATGGTCTAAAATATACAAAATCTAATGCTGTATAAAAATATATATAAATATATATGAAAATAATGTGAAGATATAATGATAAAAAAAATATATATTAAAATATTACCCCTAATGACAAAGATAACAAATGTGAATACTCCTAAACTAATGTAAATACCTATAAACAATGATATTGCTCATTATATATAAAAATATATTAGTCTATGTGTACTGTTGTTAATACAGATTGCATCATGTAATACAGCTGTCCCACTCAAATTCTCTCTCTGGGGTTTCGTAGTGAGATCTATAATAGTTGGTGGTATATTATAATGTATCTGAACACAGCCTATTAAATGGAAAACTAATACTAGGGAATAATTACTGATAATAAGATAAACTATTAGCTCATAACTAAATAGGACTATGACCTAGTTAAATGCCGCCATATCAAGATTCTCATTAAGACCATATGGATTTAATGTTTTTAATTTCCAAATCCAGTACGTCTCTCTTTGTCTTAAGTCCGTTAATCTATTTCTACCCCATTTGGATGAGATTTGTTCAATAGGAAAAATACTATATAGATCTGTCTGCCCCTCATGACAACAAATTCCATGTCTAGAGACACTATGTTTAATACACGATTTTTTCACATTTCTCATGTGTTCACCCCATCTTTTTTTCAGGGGTCTAGATGTTCTCCCTATATACTGTAAGCCACACTTGCATTCCAGTAAGTATATTACGAAAGAGGAATCACATGAAAAATAAGTCTTTATCTCAAATTCCTCTTTCGTAGAAAAAGACCTGAACTTATACTTATCTCCCTTTGTAAAATCACAAAGCCCACAGTTAGCTCTATTACATTTATAGAACCCTTTCTTATTAGACAGCCAATTTTTTGTCTTATGCTCACCATTGTTTCCACATTTTTTCATCACTATTTTGCTAGGGGCAAGTTTATTTTTTAGAGTAGGTGCTCTTTTAAACGTGCATATGGGGTTTTCATCTAAAATGTTCCTTAATACCGGATCATTCAGTAGAATGTTCCAATGCTTGCGAACAATTCTCTTAATTTTATCATGGTTTGAGGTATATTTAGTTATAAATCTCAAATTGTTATTTTTATTCAATTTGTTCTTATTCGTGTCTATCTCATCTAGATTTCTACGTTCTAGGTTTTCCTTCTCTTTTATAGTTTTGAAGAATTCAGATCTATCTTTATTTCTAGCCTTTAAATAGCTCTCCTCTATTAGGTCCCCAGGATAATTCCTTTCAAAGAATCTCTTTTTTAGGATACCTGCTTGTTCGTCATATAGAGTTAAATTAGTACAATTCCTACGAATTCTAGAAAACTGATTGTATGGAATATTTCTCTTCCATGCCTTATAATGATTGCTTTTATAATTCAAGTAACTATTTGTATCCACTGTTTTAAAGTGGGTTTTGGTCACTATATGACCTACTTGGTCCCAATATAGTACCAAGTCCAAAAATTCAATACGATCTATATTAATATTATGAGTAAACTTAAGTCCCATGTTGTTTTCATTCAATGATTTAATAAAGTCTAGGGCCTTATCCTCTGAACCTTCCCAGATAAAGATAAGGTCATCTATAAAACGGCCATAGAACACCAGATTCACCCCCAGAGGGGAACTATATATGTATCTTTCTTCAAACACCCCCATAAATAAATTTGCAAAGCTGGGGGCAAATCTGGTGCCCATGGCCGTTCCTTTGATCTGCAAAAAAAATTTGTTCCTGATAAACAAAATAATTTTGTTTCAACACAAATGAAATTGCTTCTAACAAAAATAATCTCTGTTTACTGGGTAAAAATTGATCTCTTTTCAAAAAAACATCTACAGCATCTATACCCAGATGATGCTCTATATTGGAATAGAGAGCTGTCACGTCACAAGTGAACCAGATAAGTTTGCGTCCTGCCTTTTCTATTTTTGATAGCTTAGCTATTAGGTCTGGGGTGTCTTTGATATATGACGGAAGCCCCTTCACTATTTTCTTTAAGAATTGATCAATATATTCAGATAAGTTGCAGGTCAGACTCCCTATGCCCGAAATAATGGGCCTACCCGGTGGATTATTAGTACACTTATGTATTTTCGGGAGGTGATAGTAATATGCTAGATTGGGTGACAAGTTTGTTGCCCTTTTTGGCCTTGCTACAGCTTCCAGAATTAACAAAGGTTCTGGGGGCTCTTCTGGCAGTGGTGAGGTCCCAGGGTATTGCTGTGGCGCCTTATCTAGACGATATTCTAGTTCAAGTGCTGTCTTTTCATCTAGCAAAATCTCATACCGAGATGTTGTTGTCTATTCTACGTTCCCATGGGTGGAAAGTGAATCTGGGAAAGAGTTCTCTTGTTCCAGATACAAGGGTGTGTTTCTTGGGAACAATCATAGATTCCCTGTCCATGAAAATTTTCTGACGGATGCCAAAAAATCCAAACTTCATGCTTCTTGCCTCTCTCTCCAGTCTGCTATTCGTCCATCTATGGCTCAATGCATGGAGGTGATTGGACTGATAGTTGCCTCCATGGACATGATTCCTTTTGCTTGGTTCCATCTGAGACCTCTGCAACTTTGCATGCTCAGTCAATGGAATGGGGATCACTCAGATCTCTTGCAGAAGATAAATTTGGATTCCCCAACAAGAGTCTCTCTCTCGTGGTTGATTTCACAGGACCATCTGTCTCGGGGCACATGCTTCCTGAGGCCTCCCTGGGTGATTGTGACCACAGACGCCAGCCTGTTAGGCTGGGGAGCAGTTTGGGGTTTCTTAAAAGCACAGGGTCTTTGGACTCCAGAGTCTCTTCCAATAAACATCTTGGAGTTGAGAGCAATTTTCTATGCTTTAATAGCTTGGCCTCAACTAGCTTTGGTCAGATTTATCAGATTTCAGTCGGACAACATCACCTGGGTGGCCTACATCAACCACCAGGGAGGAACTTGGAGTTCCTTGGCAATGAAGGAGGTGACTCACATTTTCCAGTGAGCGGAGTCTCACAATTGCCATCTCTCTGCCATCCACATACCAGGGGTGGAGAACTGGGAGGCAGATTTTCTGAGCAGGCAGACTTTTCATCCCGGAGAGTGGGCTCTCTACCCAGAGGTTTTCACAATGATAACTCTCAGGTGGGGGGTTCCAGAGTTGGATCTGATGGCGTCTCGTCAAAATGCCAAGCTTCCAAAGTATGGTTCAAGGTCAAGAGATCCTCAAGCCATTCTGGTAGATGCTCTAGCGGTTCCTTGGAGCTTCAGTATAGCATACCTGTTTCCTCCGTTTGCGTTGCTTCCACAAATAATTGCTTGCATCAAACATGAGAGAGCTTCTGTGATTCTAATAGCTCCTGCATGGCCTCGCAGGATCTGGTTTGCGGATCTGGTGACAATGTAATCTCTTCCGCCGTGGAGGTTACCTTTTTAGGAAGGACCTTCTACTTCAGGGTCCCTTTCTTCATCCAAATCTGGTTTCTCTAAAGCTGACTGCTTGGAGATTGAACGTCTAAGTTTGGCTAGACTTGGCTTCTCTGAGAAAGTCATAGATACTATGCTTCAGGATTGTAAACCGGTTATTCGCAGAATTTACCATAGGGTATGGTGTAAATACCTTCATTAGTGTGATCCAAAGGGTTTTTCTTGGAACAGAGTAAGGGTTCCTAGAATTTTGGCTTTTCTTCAGGAGGGCCTGGAGAAGGGTTTACCAGTCAGTACTTTGAAGGGCCAGATTTCTTCTGCATAAACGTTTGGCAATTCTGCCAGATGTTCCGTCTTTTGTTCAGACCTTAATCAGAATCAGGCCTGTGTTTAAATCTGTTGCTCCCCCTTAGAGCCTTAACCTTGTTCTTAAAGTTTTGCAGCAGGCTCTGTTTGAGCCGATGCATTCTGTTAATATTAATTTGCTATCTTTGTAGGTTTTGTTTCTTCTTGCTATTTCTTCTGCTTGCAGAGTTTATGAACTTTTGTCTCTGCAGTGTGATTCCCCTTTACTTATTTTTCATGCTGATAAGGCGGTCCTCCGTACTAAGCTGGGGTTTCTCCCTAAGGTAGTGTCGGATCGCAATATTATTAATCAGGAAATTGTTCTTCTCTCTTTTTGTCCTAACCCTTCTTCCCAGAAGGAACATCTTTTGCATAACTTTGATGTTGTGCATGCTCTTTAATTTTATCTTCAAGCAACTAAAGATTTTCGTCAGACTTCTGCCCTGTTTGTTGTTTTCTCTGGTAAGCGTGGGGGTCAGAAGGCCACTTCTGCCACTCTTTCTCTCTGGTTGAGAAGTGTTATCTGTTTAGCTTATGAGACAGCTGGACAGCAGCCTCCTGAGAGAATTACGGCTCATTCCACTAGAGCTGTTTCTTCTTCGCTGGCTTTCAAAAATGAAGCTTCTGTTGAACAAATCTGTAAGGCGGCCACTTGGTCCTATCTGCATACTTTTTCCAAATTCTACAAATTTGATACTTTTGCCTCAGCTGAGGCTTCTTTAGGAAGAAAGGTTCTTCTAGCAGTGCTGCCTTCAGTTTAAGTCCACTTCTCTTGTTCTCCCTTCCTATTAATTCTGTGTCCTCTAGCTTGGGTATTGGTTCCCACTAGTAATTAGAATGTTTTGTGGACTCTCCATGCCCGAAAATAAATACATTTATCAGGTAAGCATAAATTTAGTTTTTGTCAATAATTTAAACAGCTAATGAAACCTTAAAAAGTTTCTTTCTTTACGGGCATGGAGAGTCCATGACCCGTCCTTATTCTATTTAAGACGGAAGTTTTTTTTAGTCCTCAGGCACCTCTATACCCTTATGTTATCTTCTTTTTCCGTTTCCCTTCGGCCAAATGACTGGAGGTTATGGGTAAGGGAAATGATACTAAACCGCTCTGCTGGGGTGCTCTTTGCCTCCTCCTGCTGGCCAGGAGTGAATATCCCACTAGTAATTAGAATGTTTCGTGGACTCTCCACGCCCGGAAATAAATACATTTATCAGGTAAGCATAAATTTAGTTTTTGTCAATATTTAAACAGTAATGAAACTTTAAAAAATACATCTACATGTTATTCTCAGACTAATCTTGTCTTTGAATGCATTATTTTATCTAGCATTTATTTAGTGTTTAATGTCCCTTTAATAAAGCTCCGGGGCAACTAATTCTGCTCCTACTGCTACAAACGGAGCTTCCACCATATACTTTGAATAAATGTAAATAATAAACCCAAGATTTTTAAAGAGACACACAGTGTACTGTAAAATTGGTTCCCCCTTAAAGGGACAGTCAACACCCGATGCAACTTAACTCCATACCTTAGATCAGGAATAGAAGATGCAGCTGCACCGCATTGCATGTTGATGAGCTCTAACGGTATAGGAGTAATCACCCAAAATACATATGTTTATTCTGTGTAGATATGGCCGCCAAACTCCTCCCCCTCCTCCTTCGTCCCCTTCTCTTAAATTTTCCCTGCTCATTCACGTTCCAAAGGGTGACGTTGCTGTTTTGATAATGCGCATGCGCATTATCTTCTGCCCGCTCGCAAACGCAAGCCGAAATCGTAAGTGCTGCTGTGATTACCTTAGTGGCTAGATTGAGTTGTTCCTAATCCATTGCGCATGCGTGATTCTCTGCGAACGCGTGTTAATCCAACCAAGGGTTGGATTATGATTGGAAGATTCAATTAAAAAGAAAGTAAATACGTAACAGTGGGGGGAGTTTGGCGGCCATATCTACACAGAATAAACATATGTATTTTGGGTGATTACTCCTATACCGTTAGAGCTCATCAACATGCGATGCGGTGCAGCTGCATCTTCTATTCCTGACTAAGGTATGGAGTTAAGTTGCATTGGGTGTTGACTGTCCCTTTAATATGTTTCCAATAACTCATTATACCAGCTGTAGAGTATAAAATGTCCTTTTGATATAGATTTGTATATGAAATAGCTAGCTAATTTTGCTAATTGAAGCCACAACCCATTGAAATGGGCTGAGCTTGCAAGGAAAGACCTAATTTTCTTATCTGTCTAATTATTTACACTTATTTCTCACCATTTAATCAAAGACCAATGCTAAGGGCCCAATGAATTAAAGGTCTCTGGTCGGCAAGATTATTTAAGAACGCTTGCCAGTACTTCTATTTCCCTGGTGGAATGATCTCAAGCCACTGTTTACCCTGAGAACAGGATGTTTCGCTAAGGGGCGTATTCTGCATTTTCGTATGGGAAGATGTATACATTACAAAGGTGTACAGTGAAAATCGTAATTTTAAAAATCATACAAAACAAATAATTGAACCATCAAAAATCGTAATAAAATTGTTCACCTACGGCTAGATTTAGAGTTCGGCGGTAGCCGTCAAAACCAGCGTTAGAGGCTCCTAACGCTGGTTTTGGGCGCCCGCTGGTATTTGGAGTCAGTGATTAAAGGGTCTAACGCTCACTTTACAGCCGCGACTTTTCCATACCGCAGATCCCCCTACGCCATTTGCGTAGCCTATCTTTTCAATGGGATCTTCCTAACGCCGGTATTTAGAGTCGTTTCTGCAGTGAGCGTTAGAGCTCTAACGACAAGATTCCAGCCGCCTGAAAATAGCAGGAGTTAAGAGCTTTCTGGCTAACGCCGGTTTATAAAGCTCTTAACTACTGTACCCTAAAGTACACTAACACCCATAAACTACCTATGTACCCCTAAACCGAGGTCCCCCCACATCGCCGCCACTCGATTAAAAATTTTAACCCCTAATCTGCCGACCGCCACCTACGTTATACTTATGTACCCCTAATCTGCTGCCCCTAACACCGCCGACCCCTGTATTATATCTATTAACCCCTAACTTGCCCCCCACAACGTCGCCGCAAGCTACTTAAAATAATTAACCCCTAATCTTCCGACCGCAAATCGCCGCCACCTACGTTATCCCTATGTACCCCTAATCTGCTACCCCTAACATCGCCGACCCCTATGTTATATTTATTAACCCCTAATCTGCCCCCCACAACGTCGCCGACACCTACCTACACTTATTAACCCCTAATCTGCCGAGCGGACCTGAGCGCTACTATAATAAAGTTATTAACCCCTAATCCGCCTCACTAACCCTATCATAAATAGTATTAACCCCTAATCTGCCCTCCCTAACATCGCCGACACCTACCTTCAATTATTAACCCCTAATCTGCCGACCGGAGCTCACCGCTATTCTAATAAATGTATTAACCCCTAAAGCTAAGTCTAACCCTAACACTAACACCCCCCTAAGTTAAATATAATTTTTATCTAACGAAATAAATTAACTCTTATTAAATAAATAATTCCTATTTAAAGCTAAATACTTACCTGTAAAATAAATCCTAATATAGCTACAATATAAATTATAATTATATTATAGCTATTTTAGGATTAATATTTATTTTACAGGCAACTTTGTAATTATTTTAACCAGGTACAATAGCTATTAAATAGTTAAGAACTATTTAATAGTTACCTAGTTAAAATAATAACAAATTTACCTGTAAAATAAATCCTAACCTAAGATATAATTAAACCTAACACTACCCTATCAATAAAATAATTAAATAAACTACCTACAATTACCTACAATTAACCTAACACTACACTATCAATAAATTAATTAAACACAATTGCTACAAATAAATAAAATTAAATAAACTATCTAAAGTACAAAAAATAAAAAAGAACTAAGTTACAGAAAATAATAAAATATTTACAAAGATAAGAAAAATATTACAACAATTTTAAACTAATTACACCTACTCTAAGCCCCCTAATAAAATAACAAAGCCCCCCAAAATAAAAAATTCCCTACCCTATTCTAAAATACAAATATTACAAGCTCTTTTACCTTACCAGCCCTGAACAGGGCCCTTTGCGGGGCATGCCCCAAGAATTTCAGCTCTTTTGCCTGTAAAAAAAAACATACAATACCCCCCCCCCCAACATTACAACCCACCACCCACATACCCCTAATCTAACCCAAACCCCCCTTAAATAAACCTAACACTACCCCCCTGATGATCTTCCTACCTTGTCTTCACCATGCCAGGTTCACCGATCCGTCCTGGCTCCAAGATCTTCATCCAACCCAAGCGGGGGCTAGACATCCACTGAAGAAGTCCAGAAGAGGGTCCAAAGTCTTCCTCCTATCCGGCAAGAAGAGGACATCCGGACCGGCAAACATCTTCTCCAAGCGGCATCTTCTATCTTCTTCCATCCGATGACGACCGGCTCCATCTTGAAGACCTCCAGCGCGGATCCATCCTCTTCTTCCGACGACTAGACGACGAATGACGGTTCCTTTAAGGGACGTCATCCAAGATGGCGTCCCTCGAATTCCGATTGGCTGATAGGATTCTATCAGCCAATCGGAATTAAGGTAGGAATTTTCTGATTGGCTGATGGAATCAGCCAATCAGAATCAAGTTCAATCCGATTGGCTGATCCAATCAGCCAATCAGATTGAGCTTGCATTCTATTGGCTGTTCCGATCAGCCAATAGAATGCGAGCTCAATCTGATTGGCTGATTGGATCGGCCAATCGGATTGAACTTGATTCTGATTGGCTGATTCCATCAGCCAATCAGAAAATTCCTACCTTAATTCCGATTGGCTGATAGAATCCTATCAGCCAATCGGAATTCGAGGGACGCCATCTTGGATGACGTCCCTTAAAGGAACCGTCATTCGTCGTCTAGTCGTCGGAAGAAGAGGATGGATCCGCGCTGGAGGTCTTCAAGATGGAGCCGGTCGTCATCGGATGGAAGAAGATAGAAGATGCCGCTTGGAGAAGATGTTTGCCGGTCCGGATGTCCTCTTCTTGCCGGATAGGAGGAAGACTTTGGACCCTCTTCTGGACTTCTTCAGTGGATGTCTAGCCCCCGCTTGGGTTGGATGAAGATCTTGGAGCCAGGACGGATCGGTGAACCTGGCATGGTGAAGACAAGGTAGGAAGATCATCAGGGGGGTAGTGTTAGGTTTATTTAAGGGGGGTTTGGGTTAGATTAGGGGTATGTGGGTGGTGGGTTGTAATGTTGGGGGGGGGGTATTGTATGTTTTTTTTTACAGGCAAAAGAGCTGAAATTCTTGGGGCATGCCCCGCAAAGGGCCCTGTTCAGGGCTGGTAAGGTAAAAGAGCTTGTAATATTTGTATTTTAGAATAGGGTAGTGAATTTTTTATTTTGGGGGGCTTTGTTATTTTATTAGGGGGCTTAGAGTAGGTGTAATTAGTTTAAAATTGTTGTAATATTTTTCTTATCTTTGTAAATATTTTATTATTTTCTGTAACTTAGTTCTTTTTTATTTTTTGTACTTTAGATAGTTTATTTAATTTTATTTATTTGTAGCAATTGTGTTTAATTAATTTATTGATAGTGTAGTGTTAGGTTAATTGTAGGTAATTGTAGGTAGTTTATTTAATTATTTTATTGATAGGGTAGTGTTAGGTTTAATTATATCTTAGGTTAGGATTTATTTTACAGGTAAATTTGTTATTATTTTAACTAGGTAACTATTAAATAGTTCTTAACTATTTAATAGCTATTGTACCTGGTTAAAATAATTACAAAGTTGCCTGTAAAATAAATATTAATCCTAAAATAGCTATAATATAATTATAATTTATATTGTAGCTATATTAGGATTTATTTTACAGGTAAGTATTTAGCTTTAAATAGGAATCATTTATTTAATAAGAGTTAATTTATTTCGTTAGATAAAAATTATATTTAACTTAGGGGGGTGTTAGTGTTAGGGTTAGACTTAGCTTTAGGGGTTAATACATTTATTAGAATAGCGGTGAGCTCCGGTCGGCAGATTAGGGGTTAATAATTGAAGGTAGGTGTCGGCGATGTTAGGGAGGGCAGATTAGGGGTTAATACTATTTATGATAGGGTTAGTGAGGCGGATTAGGGGTTAATAACTTTATTATAGTAGCGCTCAGGTCCGCTCGGCAGATTAGGGGTTAATAAGTGTAGGCAGGTGTCGGCGACGTTGTGGGGGGCAGATTAGGGGTTAATAAATATAACATAGGGGTCGGCGATGTTAGGGCAGCAGATTAGGGGTACATAGGGATAACGTAGGTGGCGGCGGTTTACGGAGCGGCAGATTAGGGGTTAAAAGTGTAATGCAGGGGTCAGCGATAGCGGGGGCGGCAGATTAGGAGTTAATAAGTGTAAGGTTAGGGGTGTTTAGACTCGGGGTACATGTTAGGGTGTTAGGTGCAGACGTAGGAAGTGTTTCCCCATAGGAAACAATGGGGCTGCGTTAGGAGCTGAACGCTGCTTTTTTGCAGGTGTTAGGTTTTTTTTCAGCTCAAACAGCCCCATTGTTTCCTATGGGAGAATCGTGCACGAGCACGTTTTTGATGCCGGCCGCGTCCGTAAGCAACTCTGGTATCGAGAGTTGCATTTGCGGTAAAAATGCTCTACGCTCCTTTTTTGGAGCCTAACGCAGCATTTGTTTGAACTCTCGATACCAGAGTTAAATTTATGGTGCGGCCAGAAAAAAACCCGCGGAGCGTTAACAGCCCTTTTACCGCCGAACTCTAAATCTAGCCGCTAGACTTTTACCCCTGGCTCCTAACTTTTTGGGTTATTCTCCATAAATCTATTTAAAAATACCACCGTCTGGCTCCTAAAAAATATGTTCAGCTCCTAAATATTCTTACTGGCTCCTAAATTTTAAACAGATTTGTAGACCCTTGATGTAAATATATATACAGTCGTATGCAAACGTTTAGACACCCCTTACAATTTCCATGATTTTCATTTATAAATAATTGGGTGTTTGGATCAGCAATTTCATTTTGATCAATCAAATAACTGAAGTACACAGTAATATTTCAGTAGTGAAATTAGGTTTATTGGATTAATAGAAAATGTGCAATATGCATCCAAACCAAATTAGACAGGTGCATACATTTGGGCACCCTTGTCATTTTGTTGATTTGAATACCTGTACCTAGCACTGAATAATTGGAACACACAATTGGTTTGGTGAGCCCATTAAGCCTTGAACTTCATAGACAGGTGCATCCAATCATGAGAAAAGGTATTTAAGGTGGCCAATTGGAAGTTGTTGTTCTCTTTGACTCTCCTCTGAAGAGTGGCAACATGGGGGCCTCAAAACAACTCTCAAATGACCTGAAAACAAAGATTGTTGAACATTATGGTTTAGGGGAAGGCTACAAAATTGCAGAGATTTAAGCTGTCAGTGTCCACTGTGAGGAACATAGTGAGGAAATGGAAGCCAAAAGGCACAGTTCTTATTAAGGCCAGAAGTAATATATCAGAGTGGCAAAGGATGGTGAGAACGGTCAAAAACAGACCACCTCCAAAGACCTACAACATCATGGTGTCACTGTGCATCGTTCAACAATTCAGCGTATGGGAGAGGGATGCGGAAGAAGCCTTTTCTGCACACACACCAGAAACAGAGTCGCTTGAGGTATGCAAACGCACATTTGGACAAGCCAGCTTCATTTTGGAAGAAGGTGCTGTGGACTGATGAAACAAAGATTGAGTTATATGGTCATAACAAGGGGGGTTATGCATGGCGGCAAAAGAACACAGCATTCCAAGACAAACACTTGCTAGCCACAGTAAAATTTGGTGGATGTTCCATCATGCTGTGAGGCTGTGTGGCCAGTGCCGGTACTGGGAATCTTGTTAAAGTTGAGGGTCGCATGGATTCCACTCAATATCAGCAGATACTTGAGAATAATGTTGAGGAATCAGTCACAAAGTTGAAGTTACGCTGGAGCAGGATATTTCTACAAGACAACGACTCAAAACACTGCTCAAAATCTACTCTGGCATTTATGCAGAGGAACAAGTACAATATTCGGGAATGGCCATCCCAGTCCCTAGACCTGAATATCATTGAAAATCTGTGGGGTGATTTGAAGTGGGTTTTCCATGCTTGGCAGCCATCAAACCAAACTGAACTGGAGATGCTTTGCAAGGAGGAATGGTCCAAAATACCTTCATCCAGAATCCAGACACTTATTACAGGCTATAGGGAGCATCTAAAGGCTGTTATTTCTGCTAAAGGAGGCTCTACTAAATATTGATGCAATATTTCTGTCAGGGTGCCCACATTTATGCATCTGTCTAATTTGGTTTGGATGCATATTGCACATTTTCTGTTAATCCAATAAACCTCATTTCACTACTGAAATATTACTGTGTCCTTCAGTTATTTGATAGATCAAAATGAAATTGCTGATCCAAACACCCAATTATTTATAAATGAAAATCATGGAAATTGTCAGGGGTGCCTAAAATTTTGCATACAACTATATATATACACATACATATTATATGTGTGTACATATGTATTTATATGTGTAAATATGTATTTACAGGCATATATACACATAAATACATATGTATACATATATTGATATAAGCATATAAATAATCATGTGTATGTATATATATATACATATATATATATATATATATATATATATATATATATATATATATATATATATATATATATATATTGTACCAAAACACCATCAAATATATGTAGAAATATGTATTTATGAATAAATAGAGCATATTCTGCTATGTGAAGAACATTGAAATGTGAGATATTAATATTTTCATGTCGGGTTAGCGCACTTGAGAATATGCGATCGTGTTTGTGCGCAAGTAGTGTGTTAGGTTTTTTTCCACTTTTTTTTTGCTCCATTGACTTCTATGGGGGAATATGTTAACGTGCATGCAATATCCTAAGTTCGTCTTTTTATGCGCGTCGAGTTAGCGCGCAAGTAAAAACTGTTTACTTTCACCTCATAATACAAGCGCAACCCGATGCGCACACAGAAAGCTTATTTCTAGCGCAATTAACGCTCAAGTTGAAGCATTAAATAGCGCTCCATTTATAATCTGTCCCTAAATTAGAGAAATAAATCGCAGTACGCTGTCCCTTTAAGGAAATGTTATGCCATCTCTTGTTCAGTTCTACTGATTGTATCCTCCATTAACACGGGTACAGGACCTTACCAGAACCAGGAGTATAACACAGACAGAAGAAGGAATAACAGCTATATTTATGTGCAATACAATGCTGGGTTTATTGCCTTATGATACTGTACCTTTACATTAAACTCAAAAAATAATTCTCCAAAGAGTGTTTCATTATGTATAGTATAAACAAACTTTATAATTTGCTTTTAATGTTTTTTTCCTCACCAACCCCAGAAAAGTTCAAGTGGATACTACAGAATCCATCATTTTAATCCTGCAACATGATACACAGTATTGCTTGATCAGTGCAGGAGCTCTGTCTCTGTCCCTAACAATTATACTGTAGATGCTTTTCATGGGGCATGTCCCTAGGTTGCAAACGAATTGAGTTTGTTTATAAGCTTATTTATACCTGTCTCACACTGGCTTCTGAAGAGATTAGATAACAAGAACAGGCTTCAAACCCTGTAAAACTTAAAGGCACAGTAAACACTTTAAGCTTGTAATATAAAATTATGCATAATAAAAACAACTTATATACTGACTTTCATTATTTATTTTGCCCCCTTATCCTGTAATTTATGTCCGAAATGTGTGGTTTTTCCAGTCCTAAATACAGAAAGATTATATGGCAGGATTCACAAGCTTATATCCAGGGCCGGTGCTAAATAGAGGCAGACTAGGTGGCCACCTTAGGGCTCCCCTGCATAGTTATTCTTTTGCGCCTCACTTGGGCATCATAGTAGGGGCCATATGTGGTGGCATAATGGCTGTAATAGGATGGGCATCCCCTGGAACAACAGGAGGCAAAGAGTGCAGGACAACCAGAATAGCTGATCTACAGTATCTCACAAAAGTAAGTACACCCCTCACATTTTTGTAATTATTTTATTATATATTTTCATGTGACAACACTGAAGAAATGACACTTTGCTACAATGTAAAGTAGTGAGTGTACAGCCTGTATAACAATGTAAATTTGCTGTCCCCTCAAAAATAACTCAACACACAGCCATTAATGTCTAAAGTGAGTACACCCCTAAGTGGAAATGTCCAAATTGGGCCCAATTAGCCATTTTCCCTCCCCGGTGTCTTGTGACTCGTTAGTGTTACAAGGTCTCAGGTGTGAATGGGGAGCAGGTGTGTTAAATTTGGTGTTATCGCTCTCACACTCTCTCATACTGGTCACTGGAAGTTCAATATGGCACTTCATGGCAAACAACTCTCTGAGGATCTAAAAAAAAGAATTGTTGCTCTACATAAAGATGGCCTAGGCTATAAGAAGATTGCCAAGACCCTGAAACTGAGCTGCAGCAAGGTGGGCAAGACCATACAGCTGTTTCACAGGAAGGTTCCACTCAGAACAGGCCTCGCCATGGTTGACCAAAGAAGTTGAGTGCACGTGTTCAGCGTCATATCCAGAGGTTGTATTTGGGAAATAGATAAATGAGTGCTGCCAGCATTGCTGCAGAAGTTGAAGGGGTGGGGGGTCAGCCTGTCAGTGCTCAGACCATATGCCGCACACTGCATCAAATTGGTCTGCATGGCTGTCGTCCCAGAAGGAAGCCTCTTCTAAACATGATGCACAAGAAAGCCTCAAACAGTTTGCTGAAGATAAGCAGACTAAGGACATGGATTGCTGGAACCATGCCCTGTGGTCTGATGAGACCAAGATAAACTTATTTGGTTCAGATGGTGTCAAGTGTGTGTGGCGGCAACCAGGTGAGGAGTACAAAGACAAGTGTGTCTTGCCTACAGTCAAGCATGGTGGTGGTAGTGTCATGGTCTGGGCCTGCATGAGTGCTGCCGGCATTGGGGAGCTACAGTTCATTGAGGGAACCATGAATGCCAACATGTACTGTGACATACTGAAGCAGAGCATGACCCCCTCCCTTTGGAGACTGGGCTGCAGGGCAGTATTCCAACATGATAACGACCCAAAACACACCTCCAAGACGACCACTGCCTTTGCTAAAGAATCTGAGGGTAAAGGTGATGGACTGGCCAAGCATGTCTCCAGACCTAAACCCTATTGAGCATCTGTGGGGCATCCTCAAACAGAAGGTGGGGGGGAGCGCAAGGTCTCTAATATCCACCAGCTCTGTGATGTTGTCATGGAGGACTGGAAGAGGACTCCAGTGGCAACCTGTGAAGCTCTGGTGAACTCGTCCAAGAGGGTAAGGCAGTGCTGGAAAATAATGGTCGTCACACAAAATATTGACACTTTGTTCTAAATGTGGACATTTCCACTTAGGGGTGTACTCACTTTTGTTGCCAACGGTTTAGACATTAATGGCTGTGTGTTGAGTTATTTTGAGGGGACAGCAAATTTACACTGTTATACAGGCTGTACACTCACTACTTTACATTGTAGCAAAGTGTCATTTCTTCAGTGTTGTCACATGAAAAGATATAATAAAATATTTACAAAAATGTGAGGGGTGTACTTTTTTTAGATACTGTATGTCACTGCACAGCCCCTGCGCTCTCTCCAACCTTCATAAAAGTTGGTGGGACTGGTGACAGCAGTGGAACTTGCCTCCACCCATTTCCTAATAGGTATTTTTAGTTCTTATGCGCGAGAGAGAGAGAGAGAGAGACTCCACGGGCGTGAGCACAATGTTATCTATATGGCACACATGAACTAGTAGTGTCTTGCTGTGAAAACCCATAAAATTTGCCTGAGATAAAGGCAGCCTGCAGAAGCTTAGAAACAGGCAGAAACGTAGATGTTTAAAGGTTCTGAAGTATATTAATATAACACTGCTGGTTGTGCAAAGCGGAGGTAGAGGGGTTATCTATCTTTTTAAACAATAACATTTTTGGAGTAAACTGTCCCATTAAGAATTTGATAAAGGAAATCTATTATCTCTATCATAAAAGATAAAATAGTTATCTATAGCTGCTTAACAAATCCCTAAAACATTTTGTGAAGAAGTAGTAAAATTAGGGTATGTAATTATTATTATTTTTTTGGGGGGGAGGGGGTGTTGGCCGAGCCAAAATGTGTCTTCGCCTGTATAGCCAAAAATTGTAACACCAGCTATACCTGTCCCTAATGTGCAGCATGTTATCTTATCTTTTCTGCTATGTCCAAACAATGGAGATTTTTTTAAACACAATTACAGTGACAAGCCCTGTCTTCTTCAGACTCCTCCAAAAAAACGGAGAGTTTCGGGTGGATTTTTATCAATAGCAGCAAACAAGGTGTTAATTTGTTCTAATGATGTTCAGACTCTACTGATATGTTAATCTATTGGAAGACTGCAGAAAAAAATGTAATTACAAGATGTTTACCCCACTCTCCTTCAGAACAGATGTGTCATAATATATCTTGTTACACCCTTCGCAATAGGTTTAAAGGGCCACAGAAATTCAAAATTGAAAAACATATGAATTTAAAAAACAAAACAAAAAAAACAATATTGTGATATGTTTGTATTAGCTTCTGTTAAAAGTTTCTATAATATATTTTAATGTGCACAGTGCATATATACATATCCCCCATGCACCGTCATTCAAATAGTGCACCTGCTCAGGAAGTATATATTATGTTTGCAACAATTCAGTTTGCGTCATCCTTGACGAACACAAGTTTCTCCCAGCCTTTGGAGTAGATTTATGAAGGGTCGAGCAGACATGATTCGCTGTAGAAAATCATATCTGCTCGACCTCGCGAAATGCCGACAGCATACGGCCGCTAGCAGGGGGTGTCAATCATCTTGTGGCCGCTAGTGGCGGAGAAGTTAACCGCTGCTTCTTAACTTCCGTTCCTGGCGGACCAGAAATGATAGTGCATCGATGCATCATCCGCTGCTTGTTAAATCGACCCCTTTAAACCGTGTTTAAATAAGGGGGCATATGTACATATACTCCGTGCACAGTAAACATGATCATGAAATAGGGATTCCATTAACTAGAAGCATTTGAGCTATTACATTGGTATTGCAATAATGCTTTTAATACATTTTAAATATATTGATGTGCATTTCAATTTTGATATTTCTGTCCCTTTAACTGAGAGAGAAGCCTGCAGCTCCTCCTGTTTGTATATGGAAGCCGCCTCGGGAGATTATAGGGTTGTCCATTTTCTGGCTGGTTTATCTGAAAAGGATGGGGCCTTTAGATTTGAGAGGATTTTGGGAAAGGGAAATTTCATAGGCTGAGGGCCCTGTGCCCCCCATGTATTTTATTTTCTGTACAGAATATGAATATTTTTGAATATTTTATTGATTTCAGACCAAACTATACCTCGTCCAATAATAACATCCGGTGCAGGAAATTCCGGCAGACAGAGAGAGCAAAAGCTGCATTTTCTGAGAACTTGGTTGACACTGAATTATGCCGTTTACATAGTGTTTCAGGAACTGTAAAAATACTATATTTTTATCATTTTTGTATAACTCCTGCAAAGGGGTTAATTATAGGTGATGCCCCAGTCGGAAGCTGCAGTCTCTGTAGCTACTGAGCAGGACACAGCTGGTGATTGGCTGAGCCATGTGACTGTCGTTCCTTATTGGTTCACCAGCTGTGTCATGCGGGAGTTAAACACATAGAGGCCCATTTATCAAGCTCTGAATGGAGCTTGAGGGCCCGTGTTTCTGGAGAGCCTTCAGACTTGCCAGAAACACAAGTTATGGAACAGCGGTCTAAAGACCGTTGCTCCATAACCCTGTCGGCCTGCTCTAAGCAGGCGGACAGACATTGCCGCAATTCAACCCGATCGAATACAATTGGGTTGATTGACACCCCCTGCTGGCGGCCGATTGGCCGTGAATCTGCAGGGGGCGGCGTTGCACCAGCAGCTCACAAGAGTCTGTCGGACCTGATCCGCACTGTCTGATCAGGTCCGCCAGACCTTTCATAAATAGGCCCCATAGTCCTGTCGGCTCACTTACATGATCTAAGAAATTACGATAACTAATACTGGCATTAGAATGTCCCTTTTTGTGTAAAAATTATGCTTGCCCCACGTTCCCTAAAGATCCACTATGATCTGTTTTGTTTAAAATGCTGCAAATGGTTAAACTAGCTAGGTGATTGCTTAGAGCACTGTAAAAACTGTTACAGCTAACCCTAAATGAAAACAAGCGTGCATAAATAAAAATCACCCATTAATGTTAGTGATATTTTATAATCAGATCCTAAGATGCTGAGCTCCTGGAACACCTTAGTAGCTGCTATAGGGCTGATTTATAAAGCTGCATTCAATTTAAGAAACACTCAATTCTCTCCACAACCTATAGATGTTAGTCACCCCAGACTAATTAGACCGGAGTGATTGGCAATCGCTGCATGATTGCGCGAGAGCAAGGGGTAGGATTACACAAAACAGTTCTTTTGCTATCTTAAAGGGACAGTCTACTCTAGAATTGTTATTGTTTAAAAAGATAGATAATCCCTTTATTATCCATTCCCCAGTTTTGCAAAACCAACACAGTTATATTAATATATGTTTTACCTCTGTGATTTCTTTGTATCTAAACCTCTGCAGACTGTCCCCTTATTGCAGTTCTAACTCCACGGGAGGGAGCACGTTATCTATATGGCACACATGAACTAGCGCTGTCTAGCTGTGAAAAACTGTTAAAATGCTCTGAGATAAGAGGTGGCCTTCAAGGGCTTAGAAATTAGCATATGAGCCTACCTAGGTTTAGCTTTCAACAAAGAATACCAAGAGATCAAAGCAAATTTCATGATAAAAGTAAATTGGAAAGTTGTTTAAAATTAAATGCGCTATCTAAATCATTCAAGTTTAATTTTGACTTCAATTTCGCCAGGTAATGCTGAATCATTGGTTGTGATTCCAGGCGGATAGGTTTGGGAACTTGTCCACCCATCCCTTCATGAATATACACGTATGAGTGTTTATGACATAGAATAAGTGCTTGATAAACACGATTCAGATAGCGCAGCAATTTTAAGCAACTTTCTAATTTTACTTCTATTATCCATTTTTCTACGTTCTCTTGGTATCTTTATTTGAAAAGCAGGAATGAAAGCTTAGAAGCCGTCCCATTTTAGGTTCAGCACCTAAATGTAGCCACCAATTAGCAAGTGCTGTCCAGGGTTCTGAGCAAAAAACGGACTGGCTCCTAAGCTTTCATTCCTGCTTTCTTAAATAAAGATAACAAGAGAACGAAGAAAGATGGATAATAGGAGTAAAAATTCGGTTAAGTATCCCTTTAAAGCAATTTGTTATATATATATATGGAGATTATATTGAACTCAGCCTTGTTAATATTGCTTAAAATGTTTCACTATTTAAAGTATAACATTATTGCAAGGCACATTCGTGATTTATTTGCTTCCTTTTGCTGTAAGATACATCTGAAAATTGTGCTTGTTCCACTTTCTCACAGGGAGGCGTTACCTAGTCTTTACCTCCGTCTTTCCTCAACTCATCTCTAGTTTTTTTATCTTTTAAAAGGACATTCTAGTAAAAAAATATGCAATTTTAAACAGCTTTCCAATTTACTTTTAGCATCAATTTTGCTTTGTTCTCTTGGTATTCTTAGTTGAAAGCTAAACCTAGCTAGGCTTATAAGCTAATTTTTAAGCCCTTGAAGGCCGCCTCTTATCTGAATGCATTTTGAATTTTTTCACAACTAGAGGACTTTAGTGCCATATAGATAACATTGTGCTCATGCCGTGGAGTTACCTAGGAGTAAGCAACAATTGGCTAAAATGCAAGTCTATCAAAAGAACTGAGATAAGGGGGCAGTCTGCAGAGGCTTAGATACAAGGGAATCACAGAGGTAAAAAGTATATAAATATAACTGTGTTGGTTATGCAAAACTTGGGAATGGGTAATAAAGGGATTATCTATCTTTTTAAACAATAACAATTCTGGTGTTTACTGTCCCTTTAAAGTGAAGGTAAAGTTTTTCCAATTTGAACAAATCAATGCATTTACCAATATGACCAGAAGCTAATCGCTAACTTATTTTATCTATTACTTTTCTTTCTTTCAGATATAGATATATCCTCCCAACCCCTAATTTCTAGATTTCTGCCCTCTGAAGTATAGAGAGGTCCTACTCGCTCTATACGTCTCTGAAAAGCACGTTCACGATGCTCTGACTATCTGAGCATGCGCTAATCGGCGACCTCACTTTCTTCTGCGCATGTGATAATCGGCGAACCTGTTCAGTACTGCGCATGCGTCAATCTTCGTTGTAACATAGTATTCAATTAATAACTTTATTCATTCAGTACTATGTTATTAGAGACAGAGAGGAGCTGCTTTTTTCACAGATCGTTAACACAGGAAGTCGAGTGATGCACTTGTCTGAATCGGAGCCTTCAGTATTATGCTGATGACGTCGTATTGGAATTCCTTAACAATACCAATACGCATGCGCGAAACTGGAGCGAGCGTGGATTCCTAGCTTCCCAAAAAAATGAATACTGCATGCGCATAAGAGAAAGGAAGAAGATGATGTGAGTTGACGGCCGCCTAATGGCCAGATTTTCAATTGGATCACAGAAAAACGTGATCAAGCCAGAACACCTCCCCCCCTTAAAAGAAAAAACTGGTTGATTCTAGGAACCTTCAGAAATATAATAAAAACGGTAATAACTTTTTTTTACAAGCGAATTGATAAAAATTAATGAATGAAAGTCATATTTATTTGGAACAATTAATAATATAATAGTTCGACATGAAGGTAACTTTACCTTCACTTTAAGTTGGATTTTCAGTTTTGCATCCGCAATAATGATAGAAAAAGCATTCTTTGCTATATAACTGGGCATACTAAGTACTTTATATGTGAATATTATTTTGTGTTTGTATATATATATATACACACACACACACACACATATATATATATATATATATATATATATATGTGTGTGTGTGTGAGTGTGTTTATTTAGCAATTTACTAGAGAATAGAAATGAATATATGAATTTGTGTACATACCTGTTTAATTAATATTAATTAACTAACTTGAGTCAATGCTAAACCACCTTAAAGGAACATGAAACCCACAATCTTTCTTTTTTCTACAAGATACGACGAGTCCACGTATTTCATCCTTGTGGGATATTAACCTCCTGCTAACAGGAAGTGGCAAAGAGCACCACAGCAGAGCTGTATATATAGCTCCTCCCTTCCCTCCACCCCCAGTCATTCTCTTTGCCTGTGTTAGTACTAGGAAGCGGTAAAGTGAGGTGTTAGTTTTAGTTTCTTCAATCAAGAAGTTTTTTATTTTAAATGGTACCGGTGAGTACTATTTTCCCCAGGGAGATATGGAAGAAGATTTCTGCCCTGAGGTTGATGATCTTAGCAGATGTAACTAAGATCCATGTTGGTTCCCACAGAGCTTCTGAAGGTAGTACAAGAGAAATCTTCGGTGTGGAGACCGGTTTCATGCTACAAGCAGCATTGAGGTATGTTCAGTCCTTTATTTCTGAGGAGACTTGGTATATCAGAACTGGCTGACATTTTTTCCCTCCAAGGGAAGGGGTAAGCAGTAGACCTGTAAAACAAAGGGTGTTACTAAATAGTAGGGCTGTGGATTCCTCATGGGCATGGGCAAAAACGATGCTTCTGTTGAACAGATTTGTAAGGCTGCGACTTGGTAGTCCGTTCATACTTTTTCCAAATTTTACAAATTTGATACGTTTGCTTCTTCTGAGGCTATTTTTGGGAGAAAGGTTCTTCAAGCAGTGGTGCCTTCCGTTTAGGTCTCTGTCTTGTCCCTCCCTTTCATCCGTGTCCTGTAGCTTTGGTATTGTATCCCACAAGTAAGGATGAAATCCATGGACTCGTCGTATCTTGTAGAAGAAAAGGAAATTTATGCTTACCTGATAAATTGATTTCTTCTACGATACGACGAGTCCACGGCTCTCCTTGTCATTTTAAGACAGATTATATTTTATTTTTTTACAACTTCAGTCACCTCTGCACCTTTAGCTTTTCCTTTCTCTTCCTAAACCTTCGGTCAAATGACTGGGGGTGGAGGGAAGGGAGGAGCTATATATACAGCTCAGCTGTGGTGCTCTTTGCCACTTCCTGTTAGCAGGAGGTTAATATCCCACAAGTAAGGATGATATCCGTGGACTCTTTGTATCGTAGAAGAAATCAATTTATCAGGTAAGCATAAATTTCCTTTTCATGATTCAACAACTTTCTAAATTACTTCTATTGTCACATTTTCTTGGTATCTTTTGTTGAAAAGCAGAGACATAAGCTCAGGAGGGTTCACGTGTCTGAAGCTAGATGGCAGCACTATTTCCTTTTATGTTGTGATCCAAACACATACCTAGGTATCTCTTCAACACAGAATATCATGAGAACGAAGACTTTTTGATAATAGAAGTAAATTGGAAAATATTCTACTTAGTTTACAATTTGTGTTTAACCCCTTACAACTATGTCTGCTGTGTTTTGCACTTTTAGTGGCAGTGGCAAGACCCGTGTTGTTATAGGCCTTTAAATCCCTTGTGAAAGGTGATGTACAGGGTACACCACTGTCATTAATAGGTTAATATCCCTTTAAGCACTCCATTGCAAAATGTCTATATACAAATGAAGTGTTTTTTAAGCATAATTCTATAGGATCGGGTGGATTGATGTCGGCCTCAGAGCAGGCGGACAAGTTATAGACCACTGCTTCATAACTTCTGTTTCCAGCGAGCCTGAAGGCCCCATAGCCTTTGAAAAGCCCTTTTAGTTTGTTTATCTGACGTTCTCTGCAGTAACCTGTTAGAGACAGATATAAATAAGTTCTGGCACTGGCCAGATAATCATGTTGCAGGGTCAGGGTTCTGAATCCTACGATATCCACTCCAACTTCTCTCAGAGCAATGCGACCCCCAAATTCCAGAGGTAGATTACAGGGAAAGCAAGCAAAAGTAAATTACCTAATTGTATCACTATGCATGAATAAACATTTTAGGACAGATTACGAGTCGATTGCAAAATTGCTCTTTCACAAGTGCGATATTTGCGCTCCACTCGTAATACCAGCGCACGCAATTGTGCGCTGGTAATTTAAGTGGCCCGCAATGCAAACGTGACCTTGCGTTCGCATTGCACATAAGCCCTGCCCTCATTAGAGCGCGCTTCTATAGGCTCCAATGGGGAACTAGTGCAGCAAAGGGAGTAAGTCGTGCAGCGATGAGCAGCAATTTTAAATAAATATGCATATGATTATATACATATATATTTATGTGTTAATATGCGTATATATACATATTAACACATAACTATTTATTTATATAAGCATATGCATATATATTTACAGGGAACACACACAGTTCCGATAGACCGCAATGTAAAGACACTTTTCTGTGCCGTTGTTTTTTTTCTAACACCCGGACCCGCCAACTTTAACCCCTAACTGCTTTTTGTTTTTGTTTTTTTCAATTGAAAAAAAAATGCTACATTTATTTTTTTAATAAAAAATAAATATATATATTTTATTTTGGGGGTTATTTTAAAAATTAACCAGAGGTTTGATTTCTAGCTAATTTTCGGGCCGCTAATTGCTACCGTGAGCTTGCGGTAGCAATAACCAGACACTTGTAATGGCTGAAATATTTATTGCGCATCTGTCAACAGGCAAATTTACCCGTTTGTGGGTGTGCAATAAATTAATGCTCCACTTGTAATCTTGCCCTTTGTTGGCTCTTTAATTTTTAGTCTAATGTCCCTTTAATTATTCTGCAGGTACTGATGTCTGACAGCTTTATGCTTCACCACACAAATGGGTATCCATAGCCATCAAACAAATTAAGCAGAGAAGATCTGGGAATGTTACATTTAGGAGTCATTTGGCTGACACATATTCCCAGAACGTTACTAATCGCCCGCTTATCCCATGGATCCACATGGTTCTGCATGCTCTAACGGTGGCTGGGTGACAAGATACAATGTATCAGGATAGATGAGCTATTTAATCATTTCTCTCATACTCAGTTTGCCACCAAGCTCTGCCTGAGGTTGAGATATTGTCAGATTCACTTGTGTGAGAATATTATAGACTAAAGAATCTTATAGAGAATGCCGTGTTTTTGGAGCGTATGTGAGCTGTATTAGGTTATTTATTATACTGTTTAGGATGATACATGTGTGGGTCACATTAAAAGTGCAGTGATAAGATAGGCAAGTAGGAAGGACTGGAATGTACCACCTGGAACATCACCTGTAAATATATTACACAATCTAAGTTGTACATTGCAGGGGATATTTTATACACACACATATCCCTACCAACACACACATACGCACACACATATCCCTACCAACACACATATATACACACACATATCCCTACCAACACACACATATACACACACACATATCCCTACACACACACATACGCACACACATATCCCTACCAACACACACATATACACACACACATATCCCTACACACACACACATATACACACACATATCCCTACAACACACACATATACACACACACATATTCCTACCAACACACACATATACACACACACATATCCCTACCAACACACACATACACACACACACACACACACACATATGCACACACACACATCCTTACAGACACACAAATCCTTATACACACATATCCCTATACACACACATATCCCTATACACACACATATCCCTACACCCACACACATACACACACATTTCCCTACATACACACACCTATTCCTACACACACACACTTATACATATATATATATATATACACACACATCCCTACATACACACGTATCCCTACACACACACTTATCCCTACACACATATACACACACACACACATCCCTACGCATACACACACACACTCATATACACACATATCCCTACACCCACACATACACACACATATCCCTACACACACATACACACACATATCCATACATACACACACTCACATATACACATGCATACACATCCACATATACACATGCGCACACACACACACACACACATATATACATACACACATATACACTCACTTACATATGCACACACACATACACACACACTTACATATTCACACACATGCATGCATACACATACAAACACACTCACATATACACACATTCTGCACACACACACGCATACACACACTTACATATACACACATACAGTACATACACATATACATACAAACACACTCACATACACACACGCATGCATACACACACACATACAAACACACTCACACAGCACGCACGCACGCATACACATACAAACACACTCACATATATACACCCACCCACACATATCCATACGCCCACGCATACACACACATGCACTCTCTTGTAGATCCATCAACTACTAGGGTTCTTCCAAAGTAAATTATTCACTAGCAAATGAACACTCACTGCAGGCCCAGATTGGCCATAGGGCATATGCTTAAGTGGGGCTTGCTGCTATATACCACAATTGGCTACAATCATAATTCATTTTTAAGTTTACTTTACTATCCTTATTTTGATTCCAGCTTTACAAGCATATTTTCCTTTAATAGTATGTGCCTGATGTCTGTGTATAAGGAAGAGGTGAGTATTAGGAAGAGGTGTGTCCTAATGTCTGTGTATTAGGAAGAGGTGTGTCCTGGTGTTTATGTATTAGGAGGAGGTGTGTCCGGATGTCTGTGTATTAAGAGGAGGTGTGTTCTGGTATCTGTGTATTAGGAGGGGTGTGTCCTGATGTCTGTGTATTAAAAGGAGGTGAGAGGCACCAGACCTTGTATCTGTGTATTAGGAGGAGGTGAGAGGTACCAGATCTTGTATCTGTGTATTACAAGGAGGTGAGAGGTACAAGATCTTGTATCTGTGTATTAGGAGGAGGCGAGAGTTACCAGATCTTGTATCTGTGTATTAGGAGGAAGGTAGAGTTACCAGATCTTGTATCTGTGTATTAGTAGGAGGTGAGAGGTGCCAGACCTTGTATCTGTGTATTAGTAGAAGGTTAGAGGCACCAGACCTTGTATATGTGTATTAGGAGAAGGTGAGAGGTACCAGACCTTGTATCTGTGTATTAGTAGGAGGTGAGAGGTACCAGACTTTATATATGTGTATTAGGAGGCGGTGAGAGGTACCAGACCTTGTATCTGTGTATTAGTAGGAGGTGAGAGGTACCAGACTTTATATCTGTGTATTAGGAGAAGGTGAGAGGTACCATACCTTGTATCTGTGTATTAGGAGGAGGTGAGAGGTACCAGACCTTGTATCTGTGTATTAGGAGGAGGTGAAAGGCACCTGACTGTTTATCTGTGTATTAGGAGGAGGAGAAAGGTACCAGACCCTGTATCTGTGTATTAGGAGAAGGTGAGAGGTACGTGTCCTGCTGTCTGTGTATTAGGAGAAGGTGAGAGGTACCATACCTTGTATCTGTGTATTAGGAGGAGATGAGAGGTATGTGTCTTGCTGTCTGTGTATTAGGAGAAGGTGAGAGGTATGTGTCCTGCTGTCTGTGTATTAGGAGAAGGTGAGAGGTATGTGTCTTGCTGTCTGTGTATGAGGAGGAGGCGTGAGGTATGTTTCCTGGTGTCTGTGTATTAGGAGAAGGCAAGAGGTAAGTGTCCTGCTGTGTGTGTATTAGGAGAAGGTAAGAGGTAAGTGTCCTGCTGTCTGTGTATTAGGAGAAGGTAAGAGGTATGTGTCTTGCTGTCTGTTGTAGGAGAAGGTGAGAGGTACGTGTCCTGCTGTCTGTGTATTAGGAGGGGTGTGAGGTATGTATCCTGCTGTCTGTGTATTAGGAGGGGTGTGAGGTATCTGTCCTGCTGTCTGTGTATTAGGAGCGGTGTGAGGTATGTATCCTGCTGTCTGTGTATTAGGAGGGGTGTGAGGTATGTGTCCTGCTGTCTGTGTATTAGGAGGGGGGTGAGGTATTTGTCCTGCAGTCTGTGTATTAGGAGGGGTGTGAGGTATGTGTCCTGCTGTCTGTGTATTAGGAGGAGGCGTGAGGTATGTGTCCTGCTGTCTGTGTATTAGGAGGGGCGTGAGGTATGTGTTTTGCTGCCTGTGTATTAGGAGGAGATGAGAGATATGTGTCTTGCTGTCTGTGTATTAGGAGGAGATGAGAGGTATGTGCCCTGCTGTCTGTGTATTAGGAGGGGTGTGAGGTATTTGTCCTGCTGTCTGTGTATTAGGAGGGGTGTGAGGTATGTGTCCTGCTGTCTGTGTATTCGGAGGAGGCGTGAGGTATGTGTCTTGCTGTCTGTGTATTAGGAGGAGGCGTGAGGTATGTGTTTTGCTGCCTGTGTATTAGGAGGAGATGAGAGATATGTGTCTTGCTGTCTGTGTATTAGGAGGAGATGAGAGATATGTGTCTTGCTGTCTGTGTATTAGGAGAAGGTGAGAGGTATGTGTCCTGCTGTCTGTGTATTAGGAGAAGGTGAGAGGTATGTGTCTTGCTGTCTGTGTATGAGGAGGAGGCGTGAGGTATGTTTCCTGGTGTCTGTGTATTAGGAGAAGGCAAGAGGTAAGTGTCCTGCTGTGTGTGTATTAGGAGAAGGTAAGAGGTAAGTGTCCTGCTGTCTGTGTATTAGGAGAAGGTAAGAGGTATGTGTCTTGCTGTCTGTTGTAGGAGAAGGTGAGAGGTACGTGTCCTGCTGTCTGTGTATTAGGAGGGGTGTGAGGTATGTATCCTGCTGTCTGTGTATTAGGAGGGGTGTGAGGTATCTGTCCTGCTGTCTGTGTATTAGGAGCGGTGTGAGGTATGTATCCTGCTGTCTGTGTATTAGGAGGGGTGTGAGGTATGTGTCCTGCTGTCTGTGTATTAGGAGGGGGGTGAGGTATTTGTCCTGCAGTCTGTGTATTAGGAGGGGTGTGAGGTATGTGTCCTGCTGTCTGTGTATTAGGAGGAGGCGTGAGGTATGTGTCCTGCTGTCTGTGTATTAGGAGGGGCGTGAGGTATGTGTTTTGCTGCCTGTGTATTAGGAGGAGATGAGAGATATGTGTCTTGCTGTCTGTGTATTAGGAGGAGATGAGAGGTATGTGCCCTGCTGTCTGTGTATTAGGAGGGGTGTGAGGTATTTGTCCTGCTGTCTGTGTATTAGGAGGGGTGTGAGGTATGTGTCCTGCTGTCTGTGTATTCGGAGGAGGCGTGAGGTATGTGTCTTGCTGTCTGTGTATTAGGAGGAGGCGTGAGGTATGTGTTTTGCTGCCTGTGTATTAGGAGGAGATGAGAGATATGTGTCTTGCTGTCTGTGTATTAGGAGGAGATGAGAGATATGTGTCTTGCTGTCTGTGTATTAGGAGGAGGCGTGAGGTATGTGTCCTGCTGTCTGTGTATTAGGAGGAGATGAGAGGTATGTGTCCTGCTGTCTGTGTATTAGGAGGAGGCGTGAGGTATGTGTCCTGCTGTCTGTGTATTAGGAGGAGATGAGAGGTATGTGTCTTGCTGTCTGTGTATTAGCAGGGGCGTGAGGCATGTGTCTTGCTGTCTGTATATTTGGAGGAGATGAAAGATATGTGTCCTGCTGTCTGTGTATTAGGAGGGGCGTGAGGTATGTGTCTTGCTGTCTGTGTATTAGGAGGAGGCGTGAGGTATGTGTCCTGCTGTCTGTGTATTAGGAGGAGGCGTGAGGTATGTGTCCTGCTGTCTGTGTATTAGGAGGAGGCGTGAGGTATGTGTCTTGCTGTCTCTATATTAGGAGGAGGCAAGAAGTACCAGACTTTGTGTCTGTGCATTAGGAAGAGCTAGGAGGTACATGTCCTGATGTCTGTGTATAAGCGGGAGCCACACCCTAAGTAAAGGCACATTTGCTTCATAATGATGAAGAGGGTTCTGGGCATGCCAGATATCTCACTATTATGCACGGTTGCTTGTGTATAGCACATCACAAAGCTTGTTGTTTGCTGAGCTTTTATATTTTAGGAACAATGGGTTGCAGATGTGACAAGCACAGAATCTCTTTGAATTGGAAAGAGCTGTTTACTGAATGACTATAGCAGGTAGCTTTTTACCAGACTATACGAACAGGAACAAAAGCAGCAATACTGTGCATTGTTACAATACAACGCAGAGGTTCTGGCTAACCATTTGAACGTCCAGGATAATAATATGTTTAGGTAATACAGTCGTTTTAGTTATTTTTATATAGAATTTAACAGTCATTGCAGTTCATGTAGATGCTTAATATTATTTTATTTTTATTTTTAAAAAAGCAGCAAATATATATGTTAAAATAATTTTTGGTGTTAAAAAAAAAAGAAAGCTCTTTGAAATTATATAGAAATTTGGAGGAAATTAATTTTCATGTGAGCCATAAATGTTTAACATTATTGTCTGGTGTATATTGGGTATATTTTTTTCACCTGGTTCACATTTTTGCATTTTCTGTTTTATAACTGCATGAGAATTTTATCAGCATCACCCTAACCTCATTTCCATTAAATCCAGCAATTTATGACATTTTAGAGGAAAATTATTGTCTCTGATTATGTTGCTTAGCCACGCGTTTTGCACTTGCAACCTTCACCTGTGATCGACTCAGTAGACAAGTACATATATTTTTTCAAAACTAAATGTGGGCATTTTTTATTCTTTATTTAAAGGGACACTCAATTCAAAATTAAACTTTCATGATTCAGATAGAGCAGCACTTTTAAACAACTTTCCAATTTACTTCTTCCATTAATACACACAGTCTTTTTTTTAATTACACTTTTGAGTCACCAGCTCCTTCTGAGCATGTGCAAGAATTCACAGACTATATGCATTTGTAATTGGCTGATAGCTGTCACATGATACTACAACAGGAGGAGTAGAAATAGACATAACTTTGTCAGAGAAAAATACCAGTCGTAAAAAGAACTGAGCTTATTAAAGGGATAGTAAACCCAATATTTTTCTTTCATGCTTCATTCTCTTGATATCCTTTGCTAAAAGGCATATCTAGATAGGCCCAGAAGCTGCTGATTGGTGGCTGCACATAGATGTCTTGTGTGATGCCTCATAGGCTCACCCATGGGCATTGCTATTTCTTAACCAAAGAATATCTAAAGAATGAAGCAAATTAGATAATAGAAGTAAATTGGAATGTTGTTTAAAATTGTATTTTCTTTTTTCTTTTTTTCGTTTTTAAAATGCTTTATTGAAAATTTTCCAAGATATACATAGAGAAAACAAAAAGGAAACATTCAAAGCAACATCGTTTGTTACAAAAGAAATAAAAATCGAACTTTGTTACAATTATGCGAGTACAGTTACAATGGTTGTGTTTATGCTGCTGGGTCTCGAGATCAGTTATTATAAGTGGATTGGGTTTGGAGTACCAATCTGCCGATGCCTAAGAGTAGAAGATAGCTAGAAGTGGGGTGACACTGGCGCCCTCTTTTCTGTTATTGACCGACCCTGCTGTGTACGCTTATTGCATAAGGGGAGTCTATGGGCATCAAGGGTATAGATCTCATTGTGTGAACTGGTCTATGAGGGTTTGCGGGAGTAGTAGTAGAGAAGGGGAGGGGTGGGTTTCTATGAGCTATTTACATATTCTTCCCACAGGAAGGTTATGTTTTGGAATTCTTCTATTCGCTTGGTGCGGGCATAATGGTATTTCTCCAGTTGGAGGTAGTGAGTGACTTTAGTTTTCCAGACGGCTGGAGGTGGCAGGTTTGTTTTTTTCCAATTGAGTGGGATTAGCCTTTTTGCAGAGTTTATCATGGCGGTATCATGGCGGTAAGGAGTGCTTGTTTCAGTTTGCAGGGGATTTTAGGAAATTTGTTGAAAAGAAAAACCCAGGGTGTGAGCGGGAGCGGTGAGCCTAGAGCCTTTTCTATTTGTGGTTTGAGAGAGTAAAATTGTATTTTCTATCTGAATAATGAAAGAAAAAAAATTGGGTTTAATGTCCCTTTAAGCTATCCATGATTTATATTGGAAAAAACGGGATTGGCAAAATTATTATTATTATTATTTTTTAAACAATTACAATCTTTCTAAGGCAAACAGAGCTGAGGTTAATCATTTTTTAAAATATTCGGTCTCCATTTCACTAATATCTGCACCACAACGATAGCTGTCAATAGAGATTTGAGTTTGGATCCCTTTTGAAGATCTGAATATGGAAATAAGCAGCCCCATGTTCCCTTCAGATATTTTCTTAGCCGCATGGATATCTGTAAAAGATCCCTACTCTAAGATCTTGGTTTGCACAGATTTTAGAGTGGGGATCTTTTACAGGGATCAGTCCGGCTGCTAAAGTATCCAAAGGGAACGAGCGGCACAAAGGATTCAAATGCACATCCCTAGCTGTCAATCACTTATAAATATCTTGTAGATATGATTTTTACATTCAATATTCAACAGTGTCTGACATTTGGGGCGAATCGATCATCAGGAAAGGCTGTAGGCAGTGGCATGGGCAGCACCGTTATATGGCCACTAAAGTAAAAAAGTCAAGTTTCAGGATTCAGATAAAACTTGCAATTAAAAAAATCAAAACATGCACATTCTTATTAAATGCACAATCTCTGAGGCTCCAGCTGTTACTATAAGCTTGTGTAACAGTATATACTTATATGCATTTTGTCATTGGCTGGTGTCTGTCACATGATACAGGGGGAGGGAAAATTGTATTAACCCCTTAATGACAACTGACGTACCAGGTACGTCCTGCAAAAACTAGCAGTTAGTGACAATGGACGTACCTGGTACGTCAGTTGTTTAAGAGAGTGCTGGAAGCGATCGCAATTGCTTCCAGCAGCTCTCAGGGTATTGCAGTGATGCCTCGATATGGAGGCATCCTGCAATATCTTTTAACAAGCCTCCGATGCAGAGAGAGCGACTCTGTGGCCCTCTCTGCACCGGTATCAATGGTGCAGTGTTCCGGGGGGAAGGGAAGCAAAGAGGCGGCAGCGTGCGGGCGCGCGCGTGCGCATATTAGCCACTGACACCAATGAAAAAAAAAAAGTTCAAAACATTAAAAAAAAATATATATATATATATAAAAGGATCTGGGGGGGGGGTTGGGGGTATTGAGGGGGGGGCTGCTACACTACAGAAAAGTTTATAAATATTTTTGGGGGCAAAATGTATAAATATTTTTGGGGGCAAATTGGGTACTGGCAGACAGCTGCCAGTACCCAAGATGGCGGCAATTAAGTAGCAGGGAGGGTTATAGAGCTGTTTGGTGGGGGATCAGGGAGGTTGGGGGCTAAGGCAGGGCTCCATTACAGCAGAAAACATTTTTTTTAAAAATAAAATAAAAAAACTCCTTTTATTTAGTACTGGCAGACTTTCTGCCAGTACTTAAGATGGCGGGGACAATTGTGGGGTGGGGGAGGGAAGAGAGCTGTTTGGGAGGGATCAGGGGGTGGGATGTGTCAGGTGGGAGGCTGATCTCTACACTAAAGCTAAAATTAACCCTGCCAGCGCCCTACAAGCTACCTAATTAACTCCTTCACTGCTGGGCATAATTCGCGTGTTGTGCGCAGCAGCATTTAGCGGCCTTCTAATTAACAAAAAGCAACGCCAAAGCCATATATGTCTGCTATTTCTGAACAAAGGGGATCCCAGAGAAGCTTTTACAACCATTTGTGCCATAATTGCACAAACTGTTTGTAAATAATTTCAGTGAGAAACCTAAAATTGTGAAAAATTTAAAGGTTTTTTTTATTTGCTCGCATTTGGCGGTGAAATGGTGGCATGAAATATACCAAAATTGGCCTAGATCAATACTTGGAGTTGTCTACTACACTAAACTAAAGCTAAAATTAACCCTACAAGCTCCCTAATTAACCCCTTCACTGCTGGGCATAAAACACGTGTGGTGCGCACCGGCATTTAGCGGCCTTCTAATTACCAAAAAGCAACCCCAAAGCCATATAAGTCTGCTATTTCTGAACAAAGGCGATCCCAGAGAAGCATTTACAACCATTTGTGCCATAATTGCAGAAGCTGTTTGTAAATAATTTCAGTGGGAAACCTAAAGTTTGTGACAAAATGTGTGAAAAAGTGAAATTTTTTTTTAATTTGATCGCATTTGGCGGTGAAACGGTGGCATGAAATATACCAAAATGGGCCTAGATCAATACTTTGGGATGTCTTCTAAAAAAAATATATATACATGTCAATGGATATTCAGGTATTCCTTACAGATATCAGTGTTCCAATGTAACTAGCGCTAATTTTGAAAAAAAAGTGGTTTGGAAATAGCAAAGTGCTACTTGTACTTATTGCCCTATAACTTACAAAAAAAGCAAAGAACGTGTAAACATTGGGTATTTCTAAACTCAGGACAAAATTTAGAAACTATTTAGCATGGGTGTTTTTTAGTGGTTGTAGATGTGTAACAGATTTTGGGGGTCAAAGTTAGAAAAAGTGTGTTTTTTTCCATTTTTTCCTCATATTTTATAAAATTTTTTATAGTAAATTATAAGATATAATGAAAATAATGGTATCTTTAGAAAGTCCAATTAATGGCGAGAAAAACGGTATATAATATGTGTGGGTACAGTAAATGAGTAAGAGGAAAATTACAGCTGAACACAAACACCACAGAAATGTAAAAATAGCCATTGTCATTAAGGGTAAGAAAATTGAAAAATGGTCCGGTCATTAAGGGGTTAAAGGGACAGTCAACACCAAAATTCTTATTGATTAAAAAGTTAGATAACGCCTTTACTACCCATTCCTCAGCTTTGCACAACCAACATTGTCATATTAATACACTTTATAACATTTAAACCTCTAAATATCTGCCTGTTTCTAAGCTACTACAGACAGCCTCTTATCACATGCGTTTGTATTTGCTTTTCACAAGAAGAGACTACTAGTTCATGTGGGCCATATAGATAACATTGTGCTCTCTCCCATGGAGTTGTGCAGGGCACAGCGACTTATTGGCTAAAATGCAAGTCAATAGATAATAAATAAATAGCCATGTGATCAGGGGGCTGTCAGAAGAGGCTTAGATACAAGATAATCACAGAGGTAAAACGTATATTAATATAACTGTGTTGGTTATGCAAAACTGGGGAATGGGTAATAAAGGGATTATCTATCTTTTTAAACAATAACATTTATGGAGTTGACTGTCCCTTAAACTTTGACATTTTCCAGAAAATATTTTACTGCTAATTTCAAATCTAATGTAAGTGCTTTTATTGTGTATTTGTCCGTTATTCTGTATTTAATGGTCCTATATGTTTGTCAGGGCCGAACATGCGCAGATCTATGACCAATAAAGTTTTTTTTTCTCATTTTATTGGATGTGTGCTAACTGTGAATCTGTGGGTGCTGAGCATTTATCATGTACCTCTATCTGTTTGATTTGATGTGTTCATTTCGTTATCAATATTAGATAACTTAAACTTATAGTTGGATAAATAGTGATCTCCGATGTTGGAGAATGTGTATTGGTAGGGTGACTATATTGCCCCTTTAAAAAGGGACACATGAAAAATACATATGTCAGGGCTGTTTAAAGAAACGTTTTGTATAAGAATCTTGACATCTGTATTTTTCATATGTGTCCCTTCTTAAAGCGGCAATATGGTCAGCCTACTTATTGGGAGCTGATACACAGTCAATACACACGATCGACAAGATAGGAATTTCCCCAACAGTAAAGAGACAATAAATTCAAAACTAAGCTTTCATGATTAATACAGAGCATGAAATTTTAAACAACTTTCTAATTTACATCCATTATCAAATTTGCTTTGTTCTGTTGGTATTCTTTGTTGAAAACCATACACAGGTAGACTTAGGAGTAGCAATGCACTGCTGGGAGCTAGTTGCTGATTGGTGGCTGCTCATATATGCCTCTTGTCATTGGCTCACCAGATGTGTTCAGCTACCTCCCAGTAGAATTTTGGGCATGTCATTTTTACACTAGAAAGTCTCTTTAAAAGTTCAACCCTGGTTGCAGTACCAGATAACATAACATGCACTGGTCTCTAGGTTGGATAAGTCTGTCCCTAGTATACACCAACAAGCTGCATTACAGACTCACTATGTTTATACATGTTTACCAATAATGATCTATTATTGCAGAACAGATGCTCTGTATGTAACACGTAGGGTTGTCAACATGTTCTATCTGCCCTGTCTGGGAATCTGTCTTATGTGACTACACACAAGGTACTTGATAGGAGTATTACTGCAAGTTACATTGTTTGATCTGCTGAGCTCTATACCATGTGGATCTGTAATGCAGTAGAGCTTTGGGGGTAATGAAACTTAGAGTGGATCGTGTAGCAGAGGGGCTGTGATGGAACTGGTGTCTGTGATTTTGGGGCAGTGTGTAGGCTGTAGGGTGGGTTGCAGATGGCACAGGCTCTGGTTTGCTTGTGACTGATTTGTGTAGCAGTTTTCAGATGATGATGCTGCAGACAATTTAGCTTGCTGTTGGGTGGGGCTGTTATTCTTTTGTTTTATTCATGAGCCATGCAGTGAATAGATGTTTGTTGACTGATGTTTGTACCTGTGAAGTTTTAAATTGGCGAATATCCAATGACATGGTCACAAGTTAACATTACTAGTAAACCTCAGACATACATCCTACCTTATAGACTTCTACTTACTACAGAGGCATACACACCGGTACACAGAGTGCTTACTCACTGACTATACAGACACACAGACCAGCACCCACACTGCTTACTAACTTACTTTACAGACACACACCCTAGTACACAGACTGCTTACTGACTATACAGACACACACACCGGTTCACAGACTGCTTACTGACTATACAGGCACACACACTCAGCACACACACTGCTTACTAACTTACTTTACAGACACACACAAAACCGTACACAGACTGCTTACTGACTTATCTATACAGACACACACCTGCTTACTGACTGACTATACAGATACACACACCAGTACACATACTGCTGACTGACTGACTATACAGACACACAGACCAGCACACACACTGCTTACTAACTTACTTTACAGACACACACCTTAGTACACAGACTGCTTACTGACTATCTATACAGACACACACCTGCTTACTGACTGACTATACAGATACACACACCAGTACACATACTGCTGACTGACTGACTATACAGACACACAGACCAGCACACACACTGCTTACTAACTTACTTTACAGACACACACCCTAGTACACAGACTGCTTACTGACTATACAGACACACACACACCGGTTCACAGACTGCTTACTGACTATACAGGCACACACACTCAGCACACACACTGCTTACTAACTTACTTTACAGACACACACACACACAAAACCGTACACAGACTGCTTACTGACTTATCTATACAGACACACACACACCGGTACACAGACTGCTTACTGACTATCTATACAGACACACACGCCGGTACACAGACTGCTTACTGACTGACTATACAGACACACACACACCAGTAAACACACTGCTTACTAACTTACTTTACAGACACAGACCCCAGTACACAGACTGCTAACTGACTATCTATACAGACACACACACACACCGGTACACAGGCTGCTTACACAGACTGCTTACTCACTGATTATACAGACACACACCAGCACACAGACTGCTTACTGACAGTGATTATACAGTCATGCACTCCATACACATGCTGCTTACTGACTAACTATATAGACAGAGACACACACACACACACACACACCGGTACACAGGCTGCTTACTGACTGACTATACAGACACAAACATCAGCACACACACTGCTTACTTACTGACTATGCAGACACACACAGCAGAACAGACTGCTTATTGACTAACTATATAGACACACACATCAGCGCACACACTGCTTACTTACTGACTATGCAGACGCACACACCAAAACATAGACTGCTTACTGACTGACTATGCAGATGCACACACCAGAAAACAGACTGCTTATTGACTGAATATTAAGACACACACATTAGAACACAGACTGCTTATTGATTGACTATACAGAAACACACGCCAGCACAGACTGCTTACTGACTGATTATACAGACACACACACCAGCACAAACTGCTTACTGACTGACTATACAGACACACACACTGCTTACTGACTGACTATACAGACACACACACCAGAACACACACTGCTTACTGACTATATAGACACACACACACACACCAGCACACAAACTGCTTACTGACGGACTATGCATACACATCAGAACACAGACTGCTTACTGACTGACTATAAACAGATACACCACCACACAGACTGCTTACTGACTGACTATACAGACACACACATCAGCACACACACTGCTTACTGACGGACTATACAGACACACACACACCAGCACACACACTGCTTACTGACTATATAGACACATACACCAGCACACAAACTGCTTACTGACTGACTATACACACAAACACACCAAAAACACAGACTGCTTACTGACTGACTATAAACAGATGCATCATCACACAGACTGCTTACTGTCTGACTATACAGACACTACCACACAAACAGCTTACTAACTGATTATATAAACAAAATCACCAGAAGACAGACTGCTTACTGATTGACTATACAGACACTACCACACAAACCGCTTACTTACTGATTATATAGACAAACTCACCAGAAGACAGACTGCTTACTGACTGACTATACAGACACTACCACACAAACAGCTTACTAACTGATTATATAGACAAACTCACCAGAAGACAGACTGCTTACTGACTGACTATACAGACACACACACCAGCACACACTGTTTACTGACTGACTATTCAGACACACACCAGCACACAGACTGCTTACTGACAGTGACTATATAGACACACACACCAGCACACAGACTGCTTACTCACTGACTATATATACACACACACACACACACACTCACAGACTGCTTGCTGACTAACTATAAAGACACACAAACCAGCACACAGACTGCTTATTGATTGACTATACAGATGCACACCAGCAGACTACTTATTGACTGACTATACAGACACACACACCAGCACACAAAGTGCTTACTGACTGACTATACAGACACACCAGCACACAGACTGCTTATTGTTTGACTATACAGACACACACATCAGCACACACATACTGCTTACTGACTGTGTGCTGGTGTGTGTGTCTGTATAGTCAGTCAATAAGCAGTCTGTGTGATGGTGTGTGTGTCTGTATAGTCAGTCAATAAGCAGTCTGTGTGCTGGTGTGTGTGTCTTTATAGTTAGTCAGCAAGCAGTCTGTGTGCTGGTGTGTGTGTGTCTGTATAGTTAGTGAGTAAGCAGTTTGTGTGCTGGTGTGTGTGTCTATATAGTCACTCAGTAAGCCGCCTGTCTTCTGGTGAGTTTGTCTATATAATCAGTCAGTAAGCAGTCTGTGTGCTGGTGTGTGTGTCTTTATAGTTAGTCAATAAGCAGTCTGTGTATGCTGGTGTGTGTGTCTGTAAAGTCAGTCAGTAAGCAGTTTGTGTGCTGGTGTGTATGTGTCTGTATAATCAAACTGCTTACTGACTGACTATACAGACAATGCCACACAAACAGACACACACACATAGTCTGCTTACTGACTGTGTGCTGGTGTGTGTGTCTGTATAGTCAGTCAATAAGCAGTCTGTGTGATGGTGTGTGTGTCTATATAGTCACTCAGTAAGCAGTCTGTCTTCTGGTGAGTTTGTCTATATAATCGGACAGTAAGCTGTTTGTGTGCTGGTGTGTGTGTGTCTTTATAATTAGTCAATAAGCAGTTTGTGTGCTGGTGTGTGTGTCTATATAGTCACTCAGTAAGCCGCCTGTCTTCTGGTGAGTTTGTCTATATAATCAGTCAGTAAGCAGTCTGTGTGATGGTGTGTGTGTCTGTATAGTCAGTCAGTAAGCAGTTTGTGTGCTGGTGTGTGTGTGTGTCTGTATAATCAAACTGCTTACTGACTGACTATACAGACAATGCCACACAAACAGCTTACTGTCTGATTATATAGACAAACTCACCAGAAGACAGACTGCTTACTGAGTGACTATAAAGACAAACACCAGCACACAGACTGCTTACTCACTGACTATACAGACACACACACCAGCACACAGACTGATTATTGACTGACTATGCAGACACACACACCAGCACACACAGACTGCTTATTGACTAACTATAAAGACACACACACCAGCACACAGACTGCTTACTGACTGACTATACAGACACATACAAACTGCGTATTGACTGACTGTATGGTCAGTCAGTAAGCAGTCTGTCTGCTGGTGTGTATGTCTGTATAGTCAGGCAGTAAGCAGTCTGTCTGCTGGTGTGTATGTCTGTATAGTCAGTTAGTAAGCAGTTTGTGTGTTGGTGTGTGTGTCTGTATAGCCAGTCAGTAAGCAGTCTGTCTGCTAGTGTGTATATCTGTATAGACACCCCCCCCCCAACACACAAACTGCTTACTGACTGACTATACAGACAAACACCAGCACACAGACTGCTTACTGACTGACTATACTGACAAACACCAGCACACAGACTGCTTACTGACTGACTATACAGACAAACACCAGCACACAGACTGCTTACTGACTGACTATACTGACAAACACCAGCACACAGACTGCTTACTGACTGACTATACTGACAAACACCAGCACACAGACTGCTTACTGACTGACTATACAGACAAACACCAGCACACAGACTGCTTACTGACTGACTATACTGACAAACACCAGCACACAGACTGCTTACTGACTGACTATACAGACAAACACCAGCACACAGACTGCTTATTGACTGACTATACAGACACTACCACACAAACAGCTTACTGACTGATTATATAGACAAACTCACCAGAAGACAGACTGCTTACTGACTGACTATACTGACAAACACCAGCACACAGACTGCTTACTGACTGACTGACTATACAGACACACCAGCAGGCAGATCATTTACTGACTTTGGAGACTCACATTAGTAGACAGGTTGCTTACTGATTAACGTAAACTTCAGCTGAACTATGTCCCTTATGGAGCAAATCAGTAATTTTAGACACATTTTTAAATTCTAAATGGAAAGGTATGTGAGAAGATAATTACTGTTTCTCCAACATCGTAAACGTGAGAAATATAATAGTATATTAATCCTACTATACTTTTTATTTATTATTTTGAGCATAGGCATGTGTGTAAATATTAAAGTGAATGTAAATTTTGATGCTAAAGTGCCCAGTTTTTAAAACTTCGATTAAAAACAGGGGCACTTTAATTCATCAAAATTTACATTTCACTCCTGTTGTGAAAAAAACTTACCTTTTAATCTTCACAGCAGCTCCAGCTTCCTCCAACCGTTTCAAAGCCTCTTCCTGGGTCTAAAATGAGGCATTCGGCTTCCTCCAATCACAGCGTTGAATCAGACACTGATTCCCCTGGGGGGAAGCTGTGATTGGAGGATGACCTATCAATCATTTCTGACATCAGAAATGGCTTGTGAGACTGGAGGAAGCTGGAGCTGCTGTAAAGATTAAAAGGTAAGTTTTTTTTGTCACAACAGGAGTGAAATGTAAATTTTGATGAATTAAAGTGCCCCTGTTTTTAATCGAAGTTTTAAAAACCGGGCACTTTAGCATCAAAATTTTCATTCACTTTAAATGCAGTTGTTTATTATATGGACAGGTGTGTACACATTTTGTATGTTCTATGTATACTGTAATTGTGCATACTGTGTGTAGGTGTCCATACTGTGCATAGGTGTGTATCTGTGTTTATAACATACTACATGCTACATTAAGAACTGTTTATATACATATAGGTGGATATACCTGTTATACTGTGTGTAGGTGTGTGCATACCTAGTGTAGATATGTATATACTGACTGTATGTGTGTGCATACTTAGTGTAGATATGTACGTATATAATGAGTGTAGGTCTGTGCATACCTAGTGTAGTTATGTATATACTGAGTGTATGTGTGTGCATACTTAGTGTAGATATGTATATACTGACTGTATGTGTGTGCATACCTAGTGTAGGTATATATATATATATATATATATACTGAGTGTATGTGTGCATACCTTGTGTGTGTGTGTATATATATATATATATATATATATATATATATATATATATATATATATATATATACTGAGTATATGTGTGTGTGCATACCTAGTGTAGATATGTATATACCTGGTGTTGGTGTGTGCATACCTAGTGTAGATATGTATATACTGACTGTATGTGTGTGCATACCTAGTGTAGATATGTATATACCTGATGTAGGTGTGTGTATACCTAGTGTAGATATGTATATACTGAGTGTAGGTGTGTGTATACCTAGTGTAGATATGTATATACCTGATGTAGGTGTGTGTATACCTAGTGTAGATATGTATATACTGAGTGTAGGTGTGTGCATACCTAGTGTAGATATGTATATACTGAGTGTAGGTGTGTGCATACCTAGTGTAGATATGTATATACCTGATGTAGGTGTGTGTATACCTAGTGTAGATATGTATATACCTGGTGTTGGTGTGTGCATACCTAGTGTAGATATGTATATACTGAGTGTAGGTGTGTGTATACCTAGTGTAGATATGTATATACCTGATGTAGGAGTGTGTATACCTAGTGTAGATATGTATATACTGAGTGTAGGTGTGTGCATACCTAGTGTAGATATGTATATACTGAGTGTAGGTGTGTGCATACCTAGTGTAGATATGTATATACCTGATGTAGGTGTGTGCATACCTAGTGTAGATATGTATATACCTGGTGTTGGTGTGTGCATACCTAGTGTAGATATGTATTTACTGACTGTATGTGTGTGCATACCTAGTGTAGATATGTATGTATATATACATATGTATGTGCACTAAAGGGTCATCATTATATCTCTTTTGTGTTTGTGTTCCGATTGTGCTTTGTGTTTGTGTTAATGGATTACTAACTTTTGATTTTCCCATGCAAAACGAAACATACTAATACAATTGCAATGATCACACAAATGTACCTATTATTATGTGCAGAAGCTCCCTTTATTACTAGAATAATGTTTTATTTTTCCCCCATGACATCATGTCATCCAGCCCTCAAATGTGGGCCGTCTAAGGGATAACATAATTGCCAATGGGACGGCGATTATTTGCATGCAATTACAATATAATTGCATCAGTCTACGTATGCGAATTTGTCTTTGCTTACTATCGCATGCGCATATTGCGGCACAGAAGCCAACATGATCGAGAGAGGAATAAAAATAATGTATGCGATGACGTTGCGCTAACTCGCGCATTGCGTCGAGGAATCGCCATCTTCCAACTGGAGTTGTCACCCAGGATTGGAAATCAGTAACGGCGAGAAAATCAGTGGGTTTGGAAAAATGTAATATTTCAAAGACTAATATGTAATAAACGATAAATATTTACAACATGATCAGCATTGAAAATCTTTTGATTGACAGGTATTTTTGACTACAGCCTAAGATTGTGATTTGTCCTAGTTCAAGTGATGGGGACAAATACGGTAAGACTTCTTAGGATACACATAATGCTATACTGATGATTAATTAAGCCCACACAGCGGATATGAATATGGACAGACTCAATAGTACTTCTGGTCAACTGTCATTATTATCAATGCTTCTGTGCCAGCTTCCCATCTGGGAACACGGTATGTGTTAATTTGTTCTGTTACAAGTATCAGAGAGTTCAGTGCAATTAAAATAACATTATTCTTTTAAAGGAATAACTCCAAGCTATGTACTTAATTACAAGTGGAATGCTGCTGAGGGTGCACTTTCAATACCGCGGGACCATGCTCAGATTAGCGCACAATCTGGTATTAACCATGGTCAACTGAATAAGCAGAAAATATTTAGTGCGGCCGACATCCTCATACTGCGCCCTATACTTTCAGTGGATAGCAATCATATCACAAGTGGAAACATATATGTGTTGTGCTCGACTTCAGACCTGAAGTAAAGTATAAGGGTACAAGAAAAGTACATTAAACACATTTAAAACATATTAAAATAAAATATTACACACATATGTACACACACAAAATATAAATTTATTATTGAAATTTCTAAAATGTGTTTTAAAGGGATAGGGTATATGAGTTGTTTTGAGTCGTATAGAAAAGTTTAGGCACCCCTGACAATTTCCATGATTTTCATTTATAAATAATTGGGTGTTTGGATCAGCAATTTCATTTTGATGTATCAAATAACTGAAGGACACAATAATATTTCAGTAGTGAAATGAGGTTTATTGGATTAACAGAAAATGTGCAATATGCATCAAAACAAAATTAGACCGGTGCATAAATTTGGGCACCCCAATAGAAATATTGCATCAATATTAGCAGTAATAACAGCCTCTAGACGCTTCCTATAGCCTGTAATGAGTGTCTGAATTCTGGATGAAGGTATTTTGGACCATTCCTCCTTGCAAAACATCTCCAGTTCAGTTAGGTTTGATGGTTGCCAAGCATGGACAGCCCGCTTCAAATCACCCCACAGATTTTCAATGATATTCAGGTCTGGGGACTGGGATGGCCATAGTAGATTTTGAGCAGTGTTTTTGTCGTTGTCTTGTAGAAATATCCAGCCTCAGCGTAACTTCAACGTTGTGACTGATTCCTCAACATTATTCTCAAGTATCTGCTGATGTTGAGTGGAATCCATGCGACCCTCAACTTTAACAAGATTCCCAGTACCGGCACTGGCCCCACAGCCCCACAGCATGATGGGACATCCACCAAATTTTACTGTGGGTAGCAAGTGTTTGTCTTGGAACGCTGTGTTCTTTTGCCGCCATCCATAACGCCCCTTGTTATGACCATATAACTCAATCTTTGTTTCATCAGTCCACAGCACCTTCTTCCAAAATGAAGCTGGCTTGTCCAAATGTGTGTTTGTGGCATGTGTGCAGAAAAGGCTTCTTCCGCATCACTCTCCCATACAGCTTCTCCTTGTGCAAAGTGCGCTGAATTGTTGAACGATGCACAGTGACACCATCTGCAGCAAGATTATGTTGTAGGTCTTTGGAGGTGATCTGTGGTCTGTTTTTGACCGTTCTCACCATACTTTGCCTCTCCGATATTTTACTTGGCCTGCCACTTCTGACCTTAAAGGGACATTAACTGCTGGGCACAACTACCTTAGAATGGTTACCACTCACTATGTTACTGCATTACATCATCTTCCTGCAGCTCTATACAAATGACATTGATGCAGACACAATAGACACCACCACTAGCTCTGGTGCATGCTCCCTCTCAGCATATGTGCATATGCCGCGGAAAACAGTAAGAACGTTTACTAGAAGCAGAAACACTTTGAGATGCATCCATGCACATTGCAATTTTCAGCTTTCTCTCTCCTTAAAGGGACATTAAACTGCTGTGCACAACTACAAACGAATAGTAACTCACAGTATTTCATCCTTTTTCTGCAAGCTCTTTACAAATCAGTTCTCCTGTTTTAATAGCTTAAAGGGACACTCAGGTCAAAATTAAACTTTAATGATTCGGATAGAGTATGTCATTTTAAAAAGCTTTCCAATTTACTTCCATTAACAGAATGTGCACAGTCTTTTTAAGTCACCAGCTCCTACTGAGCATGTGCAAGAATTCACAGAATATACGTATATACATTTGTGATTGGCTGGTGGCTGTCACATGATACAGAAGGGGAAATATACACAACTTTGAAATTTGGCAGAAAATTTGTCATTTGAAATTCAGACTAAGTGCTATTGCGTTGATTAAGCAAATCTACTGTATTTACTGGTCCTTAAAATGTGCCAGATACTGAAGCTCCGCCTCTTTATACTGGGGCAGCCATCTTGGAGCTCAGGTATTCTCACAGCCTGTGACAGAAGCTGTGCACACTCGCAGATCAGTTATATTGTCTATTTTACAGCTGTATAAAGTGGTCAGGTTAGGGTGCATATTACAAAGTAGGAGCTTTACATTTTTACAGTGGCTGCATTGCTCTATATTATTGTTGACTTTTTTTTTTAATATATATTTTGTGTAACAGTAAAACTTTGTAAAGAATGCAAAAATGTAAAGGTCACATGAACACTAACCTGAAGCACTTTATACAGCTGCAAACAAATAGACAATATTACTGATCTGTGAGTGTGCACAGCTTCTGTCACAGGCTGTGAGAATACCTGAGTTCCAAGATGGCAGCACCCAGTATAAATTTATATATATATATATATATATATATATATATATATATATATATATACACACACACTCGTATGCACAAAATTAGGCACCCCAGACAATTTCCATGATTTTCATTTATAAATAATTGGGTGTTTGGATCAGCAATTTCATTTTGATCTATCAAATAACTGAAGGACACAGTAATATTTCAGTAGTGAAATGAGGTTTATTGGATTAACAGAAAATGTGCATTATGCATCCAAACGAAATTAGACAGGTGCATAAATTTGGGCACCCTTGTCATTTTGTTGATTTGAATACCTGTACCTAGCACTGATTAATTGGAACACACAATTGGTTTGGTGAGCCCATTAAGCCTTGAACTTCATAGACAGGTGCATCCAATCATGAGAAAGGGTATTTAATTAAGGTGGCCAATTGCAAGTTGTTGTTCTCTTTGACTCTCCTCTGAAGAGTGGCAACATGGAGGCCTCAAAACAACTCTCAAATGACCTGAAAACAGAGATTGTTCAACATTATGGTTTAGGGGAAGGCTACAAAAAGCTATCACAGAGATTTAAGCTGTCAGTGTCCACTGTGAGGAACATAGTGACGAAATGGAAGACCACAGGCACAGTTTTTGTTAAAGGGACATTAAACCCAAAAAAAATTATTTCATTATTCAGATAGAGAATACCATTTTTAAAAAGTTTCCAATTTACTTCTATTATCAAAAATGTTTCATTGTTAAAGAGATACCTAGGTAGGTAGCGTGCACATTCCTGAAGCACTACATGACAGGAAATAGTGCTGCCATCTACTGCTCCTGCTAATGTATAACATTGTTGCAAAACTGCTGCTATATTGTGCTGCAGACACGTGCACGCTCTTGAGCTTACATTTCTGCTTTTCAAATAAGGATAACAAGAAAATGAAGAAAATATGATAATAGAAGTAAATTAGAAAGTAAATTTTTATGTTCTATCTAAATCATGAAAGAAAAAAATTGGGTTTTATGTCCCTTTAATTTAGACATGAGTATCCCTTTAAATAATAACAGGTGGGGTTTCAGGATTTTTAGCAAGAGATGTTTGTTAGGTAAAATAATAGAAAATAATGATCGGGACAAGTTTATCTCATGATAAATATATACTGATTAAGGGCTATAGATTACAAGGAGAGTGCTAATTTATTGTGCGCCCGCAAAGGGGCAAATTCTATGGGTGCGCTATAAATAACCAGCCATTACAAGTGGGTGGTTATTGCTACCGTGAGCTTGCGGTAGCAATTAGGGCTTATAAAATCATTTTATAAATGCCCCTCTAATTGTGCCCAAAATTAGGAATAATGTGCCTTTAGTAAGAAAAAAAATGTAGCATCTTTAAAAAAGATTAAATAACTGCATTAAGCATTTTTTAAGGCTAAAGTTGTCGGGTGTTAAAAAGTGCCTTTACATTGCGGTCTATGGGGACTGTGTGTTCCCAGTAAATATATATATGTATTTGCTTATATACATATATATTTATGTGTGTGTATGTATGTATGTATGTGTGTATATATATATATATATATATATATATATATATATATATATATATATATATATATAAACACATAAATATTGTATATATATATATATATATATATACATATACATATATATATATATTTTTATCGCTGTGCGACTTACCCCCTTTGCTGTGCTTAAGTTCTGTGCCTATGGAAACAAGCTCTTATATGGAAGCTTCCATGCAGTGTGAACACGAGGTCGCGTTTGCATTGTGGGTCACTTGAAATACCAGTGCTCAATTGCATGCGCTGGTATTACGAGTGGAGTGCAATTATCACGGTTGCGAAAGCGCATTTTTGCGCTACACTTGTAATCTGGCTAAGTTCTAAAATTGTGTACATTTACCTGAGATTTGAACTTGAATATATTTTAATGTTTGTGATAGGATTGCAAAGTCAACATTTATTACTGTAGATTTGATTGCATTATTTATTTTCTAAAATTAAGCATACATACAGAATTATGTCACTGACAAACAACAATCTTGCACTGATATCGTTCAAATGGAATGGAATGGAATTTTGTATGCCAAGGTATTATTTGTGGAGACTGAGTGGTCATCCTTGTCTGGTGCCATTATATGCTCAGTGTATCAGAATGTGGGTGTAGCTTTGCAAAACAACTAGTTTAATTGTATCAGTTTCAGTATGTTTTAGCACAAAACAATGTGTTATTTTTTTAGTAATCAGAATGTTACTGGTGCATATTTAACTGTATAGGTTTTATCCAGATCAGTCAGCTGGGACAAATTCTGTTTGCAGGGTTTTTCTGTGTTTTTTTGTGTGTGACTAATATCAAAATTCATTAGGGACATTGGTTTATTATCGGTGGGGTTTTCCCCTCTTTGTGAATAAAGAATTATCATCAAATATGCTTTCAACATTTATTTGGGGATTTGCTTTCTCTATAAATTCTTAAACGTTTCATGCAGTAGGGCTCTGTGTTGTGTAAAATATTTTGTAATATGTATATAACAAACTGTCAGGAAGGACTGTGTTCAATTTTTAAGGGTCATGGAAGTCATAATTAAAGCTCCACGACTCTAATAGAACATGCAATTTAAAAAAAAATATATCTTTCAAATGTAATTATATTATAAAATTTACCTCTTTTTCTTTTTGTCTGTTGTACCCTTGTAGAAACTTGTTTCTATATCATGAGAGCAATAGGTAGGTAAGTTCAGGAGCGTGCACGTCTGGAGCACTATATGGCAACAATGTTATCCATTTGCAAGAGCACTCAATGGCAGCACTATTTCCTGCCATGGAGTGCTCCGGGCACCTACCTAGGTTTAAAGATTTATGCTCCGTCTAAATAACAAAATAAAATATTGGGGTTTTAGTGTCCCTTTAAGAGAAAGAAGTACATTTGGCTATAGAACAGGGCTTGACAAACCCAGGAGCCAGGGAGCCAGTGGCTCCTAGAATTTTACCCCTGGCTCCTAACATTTTGGGTTATTCTCCATATATCTTTATATAACTACCACTGTTTGTCCTAAAAGAATGTCTGGCTCCTAATTTTTAAATAGATTTGTCTAGCACTGCAAAAATCTCTCAAATAAAGTTCTATAGTATAGAAATTTATTTGAGAGTTTTGTGGGGTTTTTTTTACTCTCCATCTTAATTATGTAATTTTAATGTCCATGTCTCTTTAAATGAGCAGAATGATAGTCCTAGATATAACTCAAAGATAAACAGACTTATCAAAATTATATGCACGGCTGCATTGCCAGATATTGGAAAACGGGGGCGCCAATTTGGCAGGAAGTTATAGATAAGATACAAGATATTTACAAGATGTCGGAAATTGTCGCATGGAGCCAGAGGGATAGGGAGCAGTTCCAGGCTATTTGGTTCTATTGGATAACACAGGGTAGCACATAGAACAAACTAGGAGAGTGGGATAGACAATGATACACAGAAATAGGTATAAGACTAGATTGATATTATTCTAGAGATGATTAATTGGCCATGGCCGTACTGACCTCTCCCTCAGGTAAAGTGCAAGTTATGATAGAGATGGATTTAGTCTCGCCGGGACAGAGCATGACCTCGACAACAAATTATTATGATGCTAGTTATTGAATGGAAGAGTTCCAAAATGTTTAGTTATAATTGGTTTATTTTTCTTTTTCTTTTATCTATGTTTATGTCATTTTTTTTTTCATTTTTTTTTCCCTATATATGTAACTTTTAATCTGAAAAAGATGTTCCAAACCTATATTGGGAAAGGCCTCAAAGATGAAAATTATAGAGGGGTGGTAACGGACCTCGGGCAACAGACTGAGTCAGCTAATAGGGAGGAGGGAGGTAAAATTGAGGTAACTACACCCCTCTGAGGATAAACACTCCGAGCCTTCCCACCTTTAAATTGATATGTTGAGGGATCTAACGATTCAGCAGTTATCTTACTTTGGGGTTTCTTGTACTTCTAATTGTTGGATGTAAGTTGGATTTACGTAACTGTTATGTATTTTGGAACACAATAAAAAAGAAGTTTATCATAAATGAGCAGAATGTAGCTGTGTATACTGGCTTTACATAATGTTACGCACTATCTCTATATCAGGGCATGAGGCAGCCTGGCACTGGTGATGAGAGGGTGGGGGCACATTTAAACTGGTTGGTTTCATTTACAGAGTTGGTGTGGGGGGGGGGGGCAACAACATTAATCCTTTTACTACCAGGGCCTCTGTCTTTTTTCTATCACCGTTATGTTCAGTGCATCCTCTCTTCATATTATTTAATCTTCCTGCTACCTGTTTTTATTCCTCTTATCTGCAAACACGTCCACATTGTTCCAGTCCCTCTCCTCTGTTTCTTGGACACTAGTCATCCTGTGCACCCGGTACTGGCACACAGGGCTTGATTCACTAAGACTTGAGATGAAGATGGTGAGACGGGAGACAAAATACACAAAATGCACAGAAACGGACAGTAAACAGCTGTAGATTTTTATATAAAATGTTTAGTTATGAGTAATGAAACAACTTTGCAATATATTTTCATTATTTATTTTGTCTCTTTTATTGTGTAATTTAGCTCTGAATATTGAGCAATTTATAATTCTTAGAGCTTGAAATGCACCTGCTGATATTTCAAGGCTGATCCTGCTACATACATATCCCTAATTGGTTTTGTCAGATAACAGTTCACTTTATACTAACTTTATGACAATGAGTAGCCTTGGTATCTGTGGACTAAAAAGGATGTTAATTTGTTTTAAAAACGTTAAGACTTGTGTTGCTATAGGATAAAATAACAGCCAACAGACATGTCTTGTAATTACAAGGTGCGTAAAAGTATTGCTGCCTCTGCACAAACAATGGAGCTTTGACAGATGTCTTGATGCTTTGGGATGTAGTTTATTTGAGGGGACTAAATATAACATTTTTGGCTGACATCAAAATGAACTCCCAGCAATCAAGCTGAGCATCTGCAGTAGCTCTCAGCCTCGAATCACAAAGTTGCAAAATGTAACTGCCTCCTATGACTGCACGTCCCTTATATATATATATATATATATATATATATATATATATATATATATATATATATATATATATATATATATATATATATATATATATATATATATATATGTGTGGCCCTCGTTTTACAACGGTTCAATTTACACCGTTTCAGAATAACAACCATTTTTCCAGTCATGTGACTGCTATTGAAAATCATTGAGAAGCAGTGCATTTATTAAAATAGCCAGTAGGTGGAGCTGTCCGCTTCTGTTGCAGCAAAGCCAAGCAAGCTGAAATTAATCAGTTTAACCAGACCTGAGCTATCGAGCAGATTTCAAAGGAACAAGATCTTCCTGTCTATAACTCAGCCCAGATTGAAATGCAAAAAAAAGAACTGTTTGCAGAAAAATGCAAGTGAAGTCTGCGTTGTGTGATTATTTTATTAGGTTTATAATGCTGTTTAGAAAATGTTTTTGTTCATTTAACTTAGTTTAATTATATATTCTGTGTTGTGTGAATATTTTATTAAGTTTATAATGCTGTTTAGCATTTAAAGTCTTCATTTCAAAGCTTATAAAATAATGTATTAGGTGTTACTTATGACAATTTTGAGAGGGACCTGGAACCTATCTCCCTCTCTTCCCATTGACTTACATTATAAACTGGGTTTCAATTTAAAACCGTTTCGATTTACAACCATTTCTTCTGGAACCTAACCCCGGTGTAAACTGAGGGCTACCTGTGTGTGTATATATATATATATATATATATATATATATATATATATATATATATATATATATATATATATATATATATATATATATATATATATATATATATATATATATATATATATATATATATTGGCTTTAATGCACTTTGGTTTATGGCACCATTAGGTTAGCACGCTAGTAAAAACCAGAACAGGCTTTTGTAGCGCGTCCCATAGAAGTCTAGGAGGAGAGGGAGTTAGCCAGGTCACTATATTCGACCTTTACACGTTAGTGCGCCCGAGGCTTACGCTTGAGCAATAACTTTTTACTTTTGACTTGTAATATGAGTGCTAGAATAAGAGCACTATTGATTCAACTTGAGCGATGTTAGCGCTTATATTTTTGTACTCCACTTGTATCTATCTAGGCAAATGTATTGTCACTGAGCATTGTGAGAGTGATTTCTTACTAAAATGTATCAGCTCTGCGACATGTAATTCATTACCATAGCATATACTGCACTAATTGCACAACTTTGATGCATTTCAACTCTTCCAAATTGAATAGTTTTAAGGGTCACTCAGCTGATTTTTTTTTTCTTTATAGGACATTCATTGCATTTTGTGCCAATTAGTTCTCTGTGTGCATTTTTTTTTTTTTAATTCACATATATCATAATTAAAATTGTTGATAGTTGCAGCATGATCATTTATAACGCTTTTGTATGTCATGATGCCTGAATTACAAGTCTCCATTCTTCTATTACGTATGTTAACACTGTTTAAACAATACAAGATAAAGAGAAACCAAAACGTGTCATCCCTTCCAAGAGGTTTAACACTGTCTATGGGCCAACAGTGGTCTACATTTTTGCCCCTGTCCACCTGATATCACGTCTAGCTGCTGCCCGCATTTATCATTGCACGCTAGTGCCAGTCAATCACTTGTGAGCAGGGGCTGTCAATCTCCAAGTCGGAAAAGTCCAGGGGGATTGAGATACGCAACATAACAGGTGGCGAAGTGGGTTATAAGCAGCAGTCTGATGACTACTTCTTCTTAACTCTCAGCTGCAGCGAGCGAGTGAGCATGCAGCCGACGGCGCACTGAAGCTCATATCGGAGCTTCATAAATGGAGCCCTATGTCTTTATTCCATTTCCATTTTTTCATTCCATTTTCCCTTTTGTATATTCCTGCTTCCATTCTCTCTCTCTATCACTTTCTATCTCACTCTGTCTCTCTCCCCTCTCTCTTTATCTCTCTCTTTTTTTTCTTCCCTCTTCTCCCTCTGTCCCATTCTTTCTTTCTTTCTCTCTCCCAATTTCTTTCTTTTTCTCCCCCCTACACAGGGCTCCCAGGCCTTTTGACATTCCTCAGTGTCTGGCCGTGACTGGCTGTATTCCCAGGAAAGAAGGTGGCGTGCGTGTGAGGGGGAGGCACGCCTTTATCCCCACATGGCACTTGATGGGTGACCCTCCCTCTATATGTGTCCTGCAGGAGGGGGTGCACTTTTTGATCCCAAAAGGAAGGGTGGGGGGGCATGCTCTGCCTTCAGGAAACCACACGTGGCAATGGGCAGCTCATTCTATTAACCACTTCAGTGCTAAACACTGTATTAACTTATTTTGGTTTAGCCTTTTCCATAACAATGCTGCAGAGCAGAGGTTTTCAGCTGGTGCGGTGCGGCTGTGAGAATTTTGCTTGTGATCCCAGAGCCAGTGCTGTAGCAAGGTCACTGCAAAACTGTGCCAGCATTAAGAGGCCCTAAAGTCAGCATCTTTTTTTTGTTTCATCTAAACAGAGGAACACAAAAAATATTAGAGTTTTTTTTTTTTTTTGGTGTGAAAAAATACATAAACCAATCCTCAATAAACCATTGTTTGTCTCATTTGCAGAGGAACAAGCCCTTTGTTTGTACACTGATCTGCTGCTCCTGATAGCTGCCTATATTTACACTCTTGGATATTTTGTTATAATCATTGATGTACATTATGCAATGCTACTGTATTTATTAAAGGGACACTCAGGACAAATTAAACTTTCATGATTCAGATACAGCATGTCATTTTAAACAACTTTCCAATTTATTTCCATTTAAAAAAATGTGCACATTCTTTTATATTTACACTTTATGAGTCACTAGCTCCTACTGAGCATGTGCAAGAATTCACAGACTATACGTATATGCATTTGTGATTGGCTGATTGCTATCACATGGTACAGGGGGAGTGGAAATATACATAACTTTTTGAAATTTGTTAGAAAAATATATACTTCTCATTTGAAATTCAGAGTAAATGCTATTGCATTGTCTTGTTATCTTGCATTTGTTGATTATGCAAATCTACTGTGTTTACTGGTCCTTTAAAGGACCATTAAAGGGACATGTAACCCATTTTTTTTCTTTTTATGATCCAGGTCAGATAGAACATACAGTTTTAAACAACTTTCCAAATTACTCCTATTATCAAATTTGCTTCATTCTCCTGGTATGCTTGGTTAAAGGGACATGAAACACACTTTTTTGTTTCATGAGTTGGATAGAGCATGTCATTTTAAACAACTTTCCAATTTACTTCTATTATCTAATTTGCTTTGCTCTCTTGATATAATTTGTTGAATAGGATACCTAGGTAGGCTCATGAGCTGCTGATTGGTGGCGGCACATATATGCCTCATCTTATTGGCTCACCCAATGGGGCCCATTTATCAAGCTCTGAACAGAGCTTGTGGGCCTGTGTTTCTGGCGAGTCTTCAGACCGCTGCTCCATATCCCTGTCCGTCTGCTCTGAGCAGGTGGACAGGAATCGCCGGAATTCAACACGATTGAGTTCGATCGGGTTGATTGACACCCCCTGCTGGCGGCCCAATGCTGAATACGGCGAGCGTATTACTCTCTGCATTCAGCAATGTCTTGCGGACCTGATCCGCACTGTCGGATCAGGTCCGCAAGACCTTTTGATAAATAGGCCCCAATGTATTTACTAGCTCCCAGTAAAGCATTGCTGCTTCTTCAAACAAAGGATAACAAGAGAATGAAGCAAATGAGATAATAGAATTAAACTGGAAATTTTTTTAAAATTGTATTCGCTGTCTGGATCATGAAAGAAAATGTTTGTTTTATGTCCATTTAAAGGAGCAGCAATGCACTACTGGGAGCTAGCAGAACACAGTAATAGAGCCACTGACAAAAGGCATATATGTGTAGGCACCAATCAGCAGCTAGCTCCCAGTAGTGCATTGATGCCCCTAAACCTACCTAGGTGGGATGTTCATCAAAGGAGTGTGAATTTCAGATGAGCAGAACATTTTATTCTGACACTTTCTTTTGATTTTCTTGTCTCCTGTATCATGCGACAGCCCTCAACCAATCACAGACTCCTATACATCTATGTTGTGCAGTTGCTGCCTCATATGGTGTGCATATAAAAACACTGTGCACAGTTTAATGATGGAAACAAATGGGAAAGCATATTCAAATGTCATGTTCTATCTGAATCATTCAAGTTTCATTTTGACATTTTGTAATACTTAAAGGGACAATAAACCCACATTTTTTCTTTCATGATTTAGGTAGAACATATTTGAAAAAACTTTCTAATTTACTTCTATTATCAAATTTGTTTCATTCTCTTGGTATCATTTGTTGAAGGAGCAGCAATGCACTACTGGTTTGTAACTGAACACATGGGTAAGCCAATGACAATCATTTTATATATATATATATATATATATATATATATATATATATGCAGCCACCAATCAGCAGCTAGAACCTAGGTACTTTGCTGCGTCTGAGCTTTCGTAGATAAACCTTTCAGAAAAGGATAACAAGAGAAGGAAGCAAATTAAATACTAGAAGTAAATTGGAAAGTTGTTTAAAATTCTATTCTCTGTCTAAATGTCATGAATGTCTAATTATGACTTTACTGTCCCTTTAAGTAATATTTTAAAGGACTAGTACTGGTTACTAGTAACATTTTTAGCCGTGTGTGCAGCCTGCGTTTGGAATTTTCTAATAGGTGTAGTCATCACACAGGTGAACTGCGCAATTAGAGAATTCTCTGTGTAAGATTCAGTAGCTCTACAATCCCCTGTGTCAGATTGTCTGATAGAGAGGTCTGTCATTAGGTGATGTGTGTATATAACTCACTCTCTCTCTCTCTATAGCTGCTGTGGGGGCTCCTGGCACAGCCGCTGACCATGCACTCCCTAGATGAGCCTTTGGACCTAAAGCTCAGTATCTCCAAGCTGCGGGCAGCACGGGAGAAGAGGGAGCGTAGTGTGGGCAGCCCCAGGAAACGCCTGGCAAACTCTCAACTGAGGATTCGCGATGAAGAAACCACAGCAGCCTCCCCTGTTTGCTCCTCACCCCCACCAGGTACTCTCATTACTCTGTCCGTGCTGAAGTATTCCTGTTACTCATATTGCTTTGTCTATGCTGTGGTACTCTTATTCCTCTGCTCATGCTGTAGTACTCTTATTCCTCTGCCCATGCTATAGTACTCCTATTGTTCTGTCCATGCTGTAGTACTCATATTGCTCTGTCCATGCTGTAGTACTCCTATTGCTCTGACCATGCTGTAGTACTCATATTGCTCTGTCCATGCTGTAGTACTCCTATTGCTCTGACCATGCTGTAGTACTCATATTGCTCTGCCCATGCTATAGTACTCCTATTGCTCTGTCCATGCTGTAGTACTCCTATTGCTCTGTCCATGCTGTGTTACTCCTATTGCTCTGACCATGTTGTAGTACTCCTATTGCTCTGTCCATGCTGTAGTACTCATATTGCTCTGTCCATGCTGTAGTACTCCTATTGCTCTGTCCATGCTGTAGTACTCCTATTGCTCTGCCCATGCTATAGTACTCATATTGCTCTGTCCATGCTGTAGTACTCCTATTGCTCTGACCATGCTGTAGTACTCATATTGCTCTGCCCATGTTGTAGTACTCCTATTGCTCTGTCCATGCTGTGTTACTCCTATTGCTCTGTCCATGCTGTGTTTCTCCTATTGCTCTGCCCATGTTGTAGTACTCATATTGTTCTATCCATGCTGTAGTACTCCTACTGCTCTGCCCATGCTGTAGTACTCCTACTGCTCTGCCCATGCTGTGTTACTCCTATTGCTCTGCCCATGTTGTAGTACTCCTATTGCTCTGTCCATGCTGTAGTACTCATATTGCTCTGCCCATGCTGTAGTACTCCTATTGCTCTGCCCATGCTGTAGTACTCCTATTGCTCTGTCCATGCTGTAGTACTCCTATTGCTCTGTCCATGCTGTAGTACTCCTATTGCTCTGCCCATGCTGTAGTACTCCTGTTGCTCTGTCCATGCTGTAGTACTCCTATTTCTCTGTCCATGCTGTAGTACTCCTATTGCTCTGCCCATGTTGCGTTACTCATATTGCTCTGCACATGCTGTAGTACTCCTATTGCTCTGCCCATGCTGTGTTACTAACAAATTATGCAGACCCAGCAAACAAGTATATGGCCGGCTGGCCAGGTGCACGTAGGATTAGCTAGCGACCACTAGCTCAACATGTGAAGTACAAAAAGTCAGTTCCACAGCACCTTAAATAAAACGTGCTTTATTCATCAACTTTGGACAGCATAATATGCAACGTTTCGGGACCGTAATCCCTTAATCATGCATGATTAAGGGATTACGGTCCCGAAACGTTGCATATTATGCTGTCCAAAGTTGATGAATAAAGGACGTTTTATTTAAGGTGCTGTGGAACTGACTTTTTGTACTTCATATGCTGTAGTACTCCTATTGCTCTGTCCATGTTGTGTTACTCCTATTGCTCTGCCCATGTTGTGTTACTCCTATTGCTCTGCCCATGCTGTGTTACTCCTATTGCTCTGCCCATGCTGTGTTACTCCTATTGCTCTGTCCATGCTGTGTTACTCCTATTGCTCTGTCCATGCTGTGTTACTCCTATTGCTCTGCCCATGCTGTATACTCCTATTGCTCTGTCCATGCTGTAGTACTCCTATTGCTCTGCCCATGCCATGTTACTCTCTGTCAATACCATGGGTCTTTCATAGCTCTGTGCGTGCTGTGATACTCTTATAGCTCTGTACTTGCTGTCATACTCTTATAGATCTGTACTTGCTGTGATACTCTTATAGCTCTGTACTTGCTGTGATACTCTTATAGCTCTGTGCATGCTGTGAAACTCTTATAGCTCTGTGCATGCTGTGATACTCTTATAGCTCTGTGCATGCTGTGATACTCTTATAGCTCTGTGCATGCTGTGATACTCTTATAGCTCTGTGCATGCTGTAATACTCTTATAGCTCTGTGCATGCTGTGATACTCTTATAGCTCTGTGCATGCTGTGATACTCTTATAGCTCTGTGCATGCTGTGATATTCTTATAGCTCTGTGCATGCTGTGATATTCTTATAGCTCTGTGCATGCTGTGATATTCTCATATACAGTAGCTCTGTGCATGCTGTGATATTCTCATATACAGTAGCTCTGTGCATGCTGTGATATTCTCATATACAGTAGCTCTGTGCGTGCTGTGATATTCTCATATACAGTAACTCTGTGCATGCTGTGATATTCTCATATACAGTAGCTCTGTGCATGCTGTGATATTCTCATATACAGTAGCTCTGTGCATGCTGTGATATTCTCATATACAGTAGCTCTGTGCATGCTGTGATATTCTTATAGCTCTGTGCATGCTGTGATATTCTCATATACAGTAGCTCTGTGCATGCTGTGATATTCTTATAGCTCTGTGCATGCTGTGATATTCTCATATACAGAAGCTCTGTGCATGCTGTGATATTCTCATATACAGTAGCTCTGTGCATGCTGTGATACTCTCATATACAGTAGCTCTGTGCATGCTGTGATATTCTCATATACAGTAGCTCTGTGCATGCTGTGATATTCTCATATACAGTAGCTCTGTGCATGCTGTGATATTCTCATATACAGTAGCTCTGTGCATGCTGTGATATTCTCATATACAGTAACTCTGTGCATGCTGTGATATTCTCATAGCTCTGTGCATGCTGTGATACTCTCATATACAGTAGCTCTGTGCATGCTGTGATACTCTCATATACAGTAGCTCTGTGCATGCTGTGATATTCTCATATACAGTAGCTCTGTGCATGCTATGATATTCTCATATACAGTAGCTCTGTGCATGCTGTGATATTCTCATATACAGTAGCTCTGTGCATGCTGTGATATTCTCATATACAGTAGCTCTGTGCATGCTGTGATATTCTCATATACAGTAGCTCTGTGCATGCTGCGATACTCTTATATACAGTAGCTCTGTGCATGCTGTGATATTCTCATATACAGTAGCTCTGTGCATGCTGTGATATTCTCATATACAGTAGCTCTGTGCATGCTGTGATATTCTCATATACAGTAACTCTGTGCATGCTGTGATATTCTCATATACAGTAGCTCTGTGCATGCTGTGATATTCTCATATACAGTAGCTTTGTGCGTTCTGTGATATTCTCATATACAGTAGCTCTGTGCATGCTGTGATATTCTCATATACAGTAGCTCTGTGCATGCTGTGATATTCTCATATACAGTAGCATTGTGCGTTCTGTGATATTCTCATATACAGTAGCTCTGTGCATGCTGTGATATTCTCATATACAGTAGCTCTGTGCATGCTGTGATATTCTCATATACAGTAGCTCTGTGCATGCTGTGATATTCTCATATACAGTAGCTCTGTGCATGCTGTGATATTCTCATATACAGTAGCTCTGTGCATGCTGTGATATTCTCATATACAGTAGCTCTGTGCATGCTGTGATATTCTCATATACAGTAGCTCTGTGCATGCTGTGATATTCTCATATACAGAAGCTCTGTGCATGCTGTGATATTCTCATATACAGTAGCTCTGTGCATGCTGTGATATTCTCATATACAGTAGCTCTGTGCATGCTGTGATATTCTCATATACAGAAGCTCTGTGCGTGCTGTGATATTCTCATATACAGTAGCTCTGTGCATGCTGTGATACTCTCATATACAGTAGCTCTGTGCGTGCTGTGATATTCTCATATACAGTAGCTCTGTGCATGCTTTGATATTCTCATATACAGTAGCTCTGTGCATGCTGTGATATTCTCATATACAGTAGCTCTGTGCATGCTGTGATATTCTCATATACAGTAGCTCTGTGCATGCTGTGATATTCTCATATACAGTAGCTCTGTGCATGCTGTGATACTCTCATAGCTCTGTGCATGCTGTGATACTCTCATATACAGTAGCTCTGTGCATGCTGTGATACTCTCATATACAGTAGCTCTGTGCATGCTGTGATATTCTCATATACAGTAGCTCTGTGCATGCTGTGATATTCTCATATACAGTAGCTCTGTGCATGCTGTGATATTCTCATATACAGTAGCTCTGTGCATGCTGTGATATTCTCATATACAGTAACTCTGTGCATGCTGTGATATTCTCATATACAGTAGCTCTGTGCATGCTGTGATATTCTCATATACAGTAGCTCTGTGCATGCTGTGATATTCTCATATACAGTAGCTCTGTGCATGCTGTGATATTCTCATATACAGTAGCTCTGTGCATGCTGTGATATTCTCATATACAGTAGCTTTGTGCATGCTGTGATATTCTCATATACAGTAACTCTGTGCATGCTGTGATATTCTCATATACAGTAGCGCTGTGCATGCTGTGATATTCTCATATACAGTAGCGCTGTGCATGCTGTGATATTCTCATATACAGTAGCGCTGTGCATGCTGTGATATTCTCATATACAGTAGCGCTGTGCATGCTGTGATATTCTCATATACAGTAGCTCTGTGCATGCTGTGATATTCTCATATACAGTAGCTCTGTGCATGCTGTGATACTCTCATAGCTCTGTGCATGCTGTGATACTCTCATATACAGTAGCTCTGTGCATGCTGTGATACTCTCATATACAGTAGCTCTGTGCATGCTGTGATATTCTCATATACAGTAGCTCTGTGCATGCTGTGATATTCTCATATACAGTAGCTCTGTGCATGCTGTGATATTCTCATATACAGTAGCTCTGTGCATGCTGTGATATTCTCATATACAGTAGCTTTGTGCATGCTGTGATATTCTCATATACAGTAACTCTGTGCATGCTGTGATATTCTCATATACAGTAGCGCTGTGCATGCTGTGATATTCTCATATACAGTAGCGCTGTGCATGCTGTGATATTCTCATATACAGTAGCTCTGTGCGTGCTGTGATATTCTCATATACAGTAACTCTGTGCATGCTGTGATATTCTCATATACAGTAGTTCTGTGCATGCTGTGATATTCTCATATACAGTAACTCTGTGCATGCTGTGATATTCTCATATACAGTAGCTCTGTGCATGCTGTGATATTCTCATTGCAGTGTCTATGCTGTGCTGCACTCTGTGTTTTACTGTTGCTTTGTTATGTTGTCCCTGTGTCCATATCATATTCATGTCATTGACCTTGTTCTTTTCCTGCCCTTAGTGACACCCTGTCCCTCCATCTGTACCTAATGTGTTAACTCTCCCCCTCTTTGTTCTGTGCAGGGTTCCTCCCTCGGTTTCGGGAGAGGGACAGCCCCCCTTTCTCCTCTCCCCCCCTCGTGGACCTCAGCCTCTCCCCCCCTTCTGGCATGGACTCTCCCAGTCGGGCATCCCTGTCCCCAGACAGGGTGGTAGGAGGGGACACCCCCCTGGTGAGTCCATCTTTTTATCTCATCTAGTGTATAGTTATATAAGGTATTTGTGGCTCCAACGCTCCATCTCTTCTGCTGCCTTAGACCTGTGTTTGCACTTCCTACGCCAGACATATAAGTATCTATCATATAGGGTCTTTTAGTTGTGTTTCCATCATGGCTTCTTCTATTCTACGACTCTGAAGGGCATAACCTGCATCACAGACTGGTTCTATGGATGTTAAAGGGACATAAAACCCCATTTTTTCTTTCATGATTCAGGTAGAGAATACAATTTTAAACAACATTCCAATTTACTTCTACTATCTAATTTGCTTCATTCTTTAGATATCATTTGTTAAATGAATAGCCATGCACATGAGTGAGCCAATCACACAAGGAATCTATGTGCAGCCACCAATCAGCAGCTACTGAACCTATTTAGATATGCTTTTCAACAAATTATATCAAGAGAATGAAGCAAATTAGATAATAGAAGTAAATTGGAAAGTTGTTTAAAATTGTATGCTCTTTCTAAATCGAGAAAGAAAAACAAATCTGGATTTCACGTCCATTTAAATTGAACATTCCATTCTTTTAGGTGACACATTCTTACATTACCTATTAGTGCCAAGATTTGTAGCTTTAGAGCCAGCGCTAGCAAGTGCAGACAGATGCTTATTATATACCCTGTGCTATAAGATATGTTTTTTTATTGTCTCTGTTTGCCCCCCAGGACATCCCATCGTTCCGCTGCACCAGCGACTCCACCCCAAGTCCCTTCCAGTTTTTCCTGCCCCTCAGCTCTGGGCTGCAGCTGCCTCCCTCCATGTTCCTCTCCCCTCCCAAGGAAAAGCGCCTTTCCCTGGAGTACCCTGAGCAAAAGCAGCTGGTGTGTCAATGGGCCAAGGTAATCACTATTTCCTGCAGGTAACAGAAGTCCTGCAGTGCCAGAGTATCTGGCCTATCTTGTAGCTTAGTGACATTTGTCTCATCCTGTCATTTATATCTCATCTGCTCTCTCATTTTCTTTCTATCATTTTTATATTTCCCAGTTGTTCATTTTGACTAGTTAAAGCAGGAATTGGGAACCTTGGCCCTCCAAATGTTTCAGAACTACATTTCCCATGATGCCCAACTAGACTTCAGAGTGCCTAAGCATCATGGGTAATGTAGTTCTGAAACATCAGGAGTGCCAAGGTTCCCCATCCCTGAGTTAAAGGGACATTGTAGTCCAAATTAAACTTCCATCATTTAGATAGATCATATAATTATTATTAAAAAAATCCAATCTATTCGTATTATAAATGTACCACTTTCTGGTAGCTCCTTTCTGTGAGAGCATTCAAAGGTAGGTTCAGGAGAGTTCATTACATGTATAACATTGTGCTGACTTATAGCTCTCAAGGCACATGCACTTCCCTGAGGATACCTCAGTATGCTGTCATGGAAAGGAGGTACTATTTAGAAAAAGATACCCAGATAAAGAAGTAAACCTAATAATATTAGTAAATTGGAATGGTTTTGTGTAAATTGTGCCCTCTGAATCATGTTTAGTTTTCACATTTGTGTCTCTATAACGTTGTTCTTTCTGCTATAAGACTGGTTTGGGTTTTATCTCAGTTGGGAGTGACTCTCCTTATGTCCCCTATTCCTCCTCTCTTATTCCAATCCATGGGATTTCATGGGCAAAAATGTCTCACCTGGGTTTAAAAAAAACATTTCAGATTTCAAAACTATCCCTGTAGTAAACAATGTAATAACCCTTTTATCCCAAGCTTCTTAAAGGGACAGTAAAGTCAGAATTACATTTTCAGGATTCAGATAGAACATGCAATTTTACATTTATTTTTCCAATGTATTTATATTATTATATTTGCTTTGTTCACTTACTATCCTTTGTTTTAGAATAAATCTAGGTAGTCTGATTGTAGCTCAGGAGTGTGCACGTGTCTTACAAATAGCTCCTTTACCTTTTATTTTGTTTTATGAGATTGCTAATTTTGGATTGTTATACTGCCACCTTTACTGAAAATGTCATCACTGCACTATAGGCTATAGAAATGTTATGCAAACAAGATGCTGCAGCAGACATCAACCTCTTAGTGGGGGTGGGAGAGGGAGCCCATCCCATTCTGCAGCATATTTGAATACTATAAAATTAGCTGCTTGACTACATTGTTACTTTTATGTACTCAGTAAAAAAAAAAGTTCTTACACACACATCAGGCCAAGATGCTATTCATCTTCAATACTGAATTAATTAGCTTCTAAGTGCAATGCTTTCCTATATATAAATAAATAAATAAATATATATATATATATATATATATATATATATATATATATATATAATGTGTGTGTGTGTGTGTGTGTGTGTGTGTGTGTGTGTGTATATATATATATATATATATATATATACATATGTGTGTGTGTGTATATATATATATATATATATATATATGTGTGTGTGTGTGTGTATATATGTATGTGTGTATATATATATATATATATATATATATATATATATATATATATATATATATATATATATATATATATATATATATATATATATATATATAAAATAGCAGTTGTTCTAATGGATTGGAACACCTTTAAAAACCAAAAAATCTTCTGCATTGCTACACATTGATTTTTAGAATTCCATTTGATCAGAACGGGGGTCACAGAATACTGACTAATCTCTAACCTCTGACCTTACAGTGTAACCGCCTCTTCGAGCTGCTACAGGAGCTGGTGGACCATGTTAATGATTTCCACGTCAAGCCAGAGAAGGACACGGGTTACTGCTGCCACTGGGAGGGCTGTGCCCGCCGAGGGAGAGGTTTCAATGCCAGGTGAGGGGGCAGGGAAATACCTGTACCGGGAAGCAGGGCTGGAAAATTCCACTAGCGTTAGACTAAGAAGAAGTTGCAGAGTAAGAAAAGAGACTTTTGTCTCTACTAGTAATTTTTTACCCATGACTATAAAACTAGTGTTACTTTTTTGTTTGTATTTTTTAGAAGAGTAGAATAATATTTGCAGTAATGCAGAGTAATATGTTTAGTACAGCAACAAGCAAAAGATAGTAATGTTTTATTTATTGCCGAGTAACGTTTGCAGAATTTGTGCCGTCTGTTTTTTTTTTTTTTTTTTGCGTGATATAAATATTTTTTTACATTCAAAATAATATTTACTGGACTAAAGAAAAAAAAAGTATTTTTCACAGAACAGGGTTTACAAGGAAATGCTTACGGTATTACTGAGTAATGTTTATAGCCGTTTTGCGCTAACATGGAAGTGACGTAGTTTGGCAGTATATGTTTTGCCTACACAGCAGGTTTTGTTCAGCCCTGGTGCTATAATGTGGCCTTCAAATGCTTTTAGTTTGGCCTCTGTTTTCTTTTATAATTTGTGTGTTGTTTGCGGTATTAATCAGTAATGCTCGCTGATTACTTTATGCAGTATGGTTAAAGGGACATAATACTCATGATAAAGCACTTGAAAGTGCATAACTGTAAAAGGCTGACAAGAAAATATCACCTGATCAGCTCTATGTAAAAAAGGAAGATATTTTACCTCAAAATTTCTTCAGCTCACAATAGTAAGTGCTGTGTAAACTGTTATACTTCAGCTGCTGTCCAGCTGCAAGCTGAAATAAAATAAAACACTAGCCAATCAGCTTTAGCAGTGCTGAGGTAATACTTTGCATTTGCTGTGATCTCATGAGATTTCATAGAACTTAAACTGAATAGTAAAATAACATGACTGTGCCTGCACATGACAGATGCACTGTCCCTAGCAAGTCCTGGGGCAAGCATCCTGACTGGCTGCTTAAAGTCTCTTTACAGTGGGGTGTGAATACTTGGGAAATTTGATGTAAAATATCTTTTTTACATAGAGATGTTCAGGTGATATTTTCTTGTCAGCTTTTTACAGCTTTGCGGCATCACTTTCATGAGCTTCAACATTTGGGTATAATTTCCCTTTAATTGGACAGTAAATTCAAAATTAAACTTTCATGATTCAGAGAGACCATGCAATTTTACACATCTCTCCTATTTACTTCTATTATCACATTTGCTAAACTAGGTAGGCTCAGGAGCGGCAACTATTACTGGGTATTAGCTGAACATATCAGGTGAGCCAACGACAAGAGCTATATTGGTTCAGGCACCAATCAGCAGCTATCTCCCATTAGGGCATTGCTGCTACTGAGCCTACCTAGGTATACGTTTCAATAAAGGATACCAAGGGAACAAAGCAAATTTGATCATGGAAATCAATTGGAAAGTTGTTTACAACTGGCTCTATCTGAATCATTTTTCATTTTGACTTTACCGTCCCTTTTAAGTCTTAATTAATTCCAAATAAATGTTTGCATTAACTCAGAAATATGTCTGCAGAGATTCATATTTATGGTATGGCTGAGTAATGTTTGTATATTTTTTCACAGTAATGTGTGCTATATTTCAGAGTAACATTTTTTGTATTGCAGAGTATTATTTATAAATTACTGTTCACAGTATGACAGAGCAGTTTTGGGGTATGAAAGCATAAGGGTCTCGGTGTCCCAGACAGGTTGCAATATCTCACATCAGTGACTGACGTTCTGCAGCAGCATGTTTGGAGATAATTACTATTTATATTTTTGCTGAGTAATGTTTGAGTATTGCAAAGCATACTATATAATATTGCTGAGTAATGTTTGAGTATTGCAAAGCATACTATATAATATTTCTGATTAATGTTTGTTTTTTTGATCAGAGGTGGGAACATGGCATGTTTGGGTTTTTTACGTCTCATGTATGCTACTCCACAATACACCAACACTTACTATACCTCCTCATTTCCGTCTTAAAGGGACAGTCCAGCCAAAATTAAAATGTAAATGGGTGCATTTTAGTTTTGAATAGAAACATTTTAGTAATATACATGTATTAGCAAAAATGCTTCTTACAGAAGCTATAGCTGTTTCAAAAGAGTATTTAAGTATGCACCGTGCACCAGCATTTTATACACGGCACTTGCCCAGAGAGCCTAAGGTGCTTGTACCATCTGGTAATGACTCAATTTGTTAATTGCTGACATGATACAAGCCCCACTGGTGCTCTGAGCAGCTGCAGTATTTAAAATGCTGGTGCACTGAGAATATCTAGTTATGCTTCACATGCACGTGCAGAAAAAAATGTTAACACTGAAACAGGTATAACATTTACTAGAAGCATTTTTTCCATTATATGTATATTACAAATATCTTCCTATCCACAGATGTAATTTATCTATGTGCATTTTAATTTTGACTGGAATGTCCCTTTAACGCAATTCCCCCCAACAACAGGGCTGTGGAGATGGAGTCAAAAGCAATTTTATGTGGAGTAAAAATCAGGGACATGAAACTCAAAAAACTCCCATGAAACCTATTAAAGAGCTCTCTTTACACATGATAAAATATTTTTGTTTGCATGAAAAGAATAAATTCAAGCTGTTTATATTATCATTTTGAAACTGGCAGGTAGCACACACTAATTAGCGGGAAAGCATACGCACGTATTCTCATATCTTTATTACATGAACAGAGGCTACTTAAATAAAGGTTATACATCTAAATAAAGTATCCTGATTATTTAGATGGTGGTGATAAATTGCCTTACGGGATCATTTACTATATTAGTACGTTTATTTTTAGCACATATTGAGCATTTATGAAGAAGTGTGAGTCAAAGTTTTAAAAAAAAAATCAATGATTTGAAGGCGCCCCCAAACACAAAGAGTATTTAAACACTTTTTCTGGATTAATTATAAAAATGTAAAATACTATGCAACCCGCTGATTGATGCCACTTGCCCGTCAGACGTTTTTCAGTGTTGCTGAGTAAAGTCTGTGTTGGACATTATTTATTTTGACTTATTTCCTGTAATTTAACTCTGAAATTTGTGTGTGTGTGTTTTAAATTCCACAAGAATTGGAAGTGCACACTCCAAACTTCATGAGCCTACCTAAATCTGGTACCTAACTCTGGTACATTTTACACAGTGATTGTTTGATTGGTATAGAAGCTCATTTATATCTGTCCCTTAGTGGCCTCTGCAAAATAAATCTTTTTTTTTTTAAAAGGGTATATATATAATATATATAATGTGTGTGTGTTTATATTTATATTTATATTTATATTTATATATATATATATATATACAACATCAATTTAAAATATGGGGAGGCAAAAAGTGAGTTTAAAATCCTCCACTAAATCCAAAATGTAGAGAAAATAACTCATTGTGTAAACCATTTACAAATCTAGACAAGTCAGAAGACTTGCCATTGTAAATGGTTTACACAATGAGTTATTTTCTCTACATTATATATCTATATATCTATCTATCTATATATATATATATATATATATATATATATATATATATATATATATATATATATATATATATATATATATATATATATATATCATAGTTGCCAACATTTAAAAAAAAATTCCAATGACACTTTGCAGCAGAGCAAGCAAGCGGGTTACTGGAGTATTGACAACCTACTGTTCAACTGCTCCGCCCCCTCAGTTCTGCAATCAAAACACACCCATTTGAAAGTAATAGTATAATTTAGCCTTATCCATAGTTTATTATACAGATTACAGCACCAAGCTCTTGCACCTACCCAGTCTCTGGAACACATTCTGGGCATATGGTTATTTCTACAACACAGCATCAAAATTAGAAAGACAAATAATATGTGAACCCATTCAATAATAATAACAATATTCCATTAGGAATTAATTATATTTAAATAATACACTATATATATATATATATATATATATTTATCATCTATCTATCTGTATATGTGTATGTGTGTATATATATATATATATATATATATATATATATATATATATATATATATATATATATATATATATATATATATGCAAACAAATGTTGTGCAAAAGAGATTTTCAGGGACATTTCCAGGGACAAAAAAAATCCAGGGACATACAACAAAATCCAGGGACTGTCCCTGGAAATCAGGGACTGTTGGCAACTATGATATATATATATATATATATATATATATATATATATATATATATATATATATATATATATATATATATATATATATATATATACTGTGTATATATATATATATATATATATATATATATATATACTGTATATATTTATATAGTTTTATTTTCCTTTAATATATTTCAGGTTAATGTTTACAGTCTTTTTTCCAATAGAATTCTTAAATGATTATAATATGATGCAGATATTTTGTTCTCCATGAACAAATAAACAAATAATAATCAAACCAGCAAAAGCCCTGATTACAAGAGCATTACAAAAATATTAGCGCTGTTGTTCGTTATCTCTTGAGCGCAATCAATAGCACTTTTATTGTTTCGCTCATATTACAAGTAATTTATAATAGCACTTGACATCTGCATGTCGGATCACACAGGCACCCAAAATCTCTCACATTATAGAAGGAGCGCTAAACGGATGGTGCACAAGGCTGAAGGTCAAATAGTGGAGTTCTTCACTTACTTGTAAAGTATGGTTTTGCTTTGAAATATAAGCTTAAGACACTGCAGACAAACATACATCAGACATTCCAAATGTCCCTATTTTAGAGTTCCTCT
>NC_069509.1:53033693-53081193 GCF_027579735.1 Bombina bombina
ATTTTGTTTGTATTGGTATGACACAAAAAAGTGGAGATAAAAAAGCCAAATCTGATACATTCCACGCAAAACTCCAACAATGTACTGGACAAAACTATTGGCACCTTCTCAAATTTGTAAGAAATACAATTATTATAAATACAAATAATTGCATTCCAAATTTGTGAGGCTCCTGTAATTTGTAATTAAACTCACCTGTATCAATTAAGAGATGCTGACAATATAGATTTCACACCGGCAAGCAGGTAAAATAGTGAAAAAAGTACTCAACCTTTCTGTTGTGTGTCTCTGTGTGCCACACTGAGCATGAAGAAGAGAAAGAGCAGCAAATAATTGTCTGAGGATTTGAGAACAAAAATTGTGGAAAAGCATGGACAATCTCAAGGTTACAAGTCCATCTCCAGAGATCTTAATGTTCCTGTGTCCACTATGCGCAACATTGTCAAGTAGTTTACAGCACATGGCACTGTAGCTAATCTCCCTGGACGTGGACAAAAGAGAAAAACTTCTAGACAAATTCAAGCTGACCTTCAGGCACAGGGTACAAATGTGTCAGCTCGCACTATACGTTGCCATCTGAATGAAAAGGAGGACCCCACTGCTGACACAGAAACATAAAAAAGCCAGATTGGAGTTTGCCAAAACTTACCTGAGGAAGCCAAAATCCTTTTGGGAGAATGTGCTGTTGACAGAGGAAACACAATTACAGCTTTTTGGTAAAGCCCATCACTCTACTGTTTTCAGAAAAATAAATGAGGCTTTTAAAGAAAAGAATGCAGTCCCTACAGTCAAACATGGTGGAGGTTCACTGATGTTTTGGGTATGCTTTGCTTCTTCAGACACTGGATGTCTTGCCTATGTGTATGGCATTATGAAATATGAAGACTACCAAAGAATTCTGTGGTGCAATGTAGGGCCCAGTATCAGAAGGTTGGGTCTCCGTCAGAGGCCATGGGTCTTACAGCAGGACAATGACCCAAAGCACACATCAAAAAACACCCAGAAATGGTTTTAGACAAAGCGCTGGAGAGTACTGAACTGGCCCTCAATGAGTCCAGATCTCAATCCCATAGAGCACCTGTAGAGAGATCTAAAAAAAAACTGCAGTTGGGAAAAGGAACCCTTCCAATCTGAGAGACCTGGGGCAGTTGGTGAAAGAAGACTGTTCCACACTTCCAGTAGAGAGGTGTAAGAAACTCATTGATGGTTATAGGAAGCAATTGATTTCAGTTATTTTCTCCAAGGGTTGTTCTACCAAATATTAAATTGAGGGTGCCAATAATTTTGTCCAGTCCATTTTTGGAGTTTTGCGTGGAATGTGTCAGATTTGGATTTTTTTCTCCACTTTTTTGTGTCATACCAATACAAACAAAAGAAATAAACATGAGAATGTCTAAACATTTGTAATTGCAACAATTTTCTGGGTGAAGTGGTGCATTATCTGACAGAAATGCAGGGGCGCCAATATTTTTGTTTCAGAAAATGTGTAATTTTAAGAGACTTTTCAATTTACTTGTGATACCAAAACTTCTTTGTTCTCTTGGTGTTCTTTGGTTGAAAGCATACCTATGCTAAACACATAGGGGTCGATTCTAATCTTTCTGATTTTCTTTTTCAATGTCGGAAAAACAGGAATGCTATTTGTTTTTCTTAACAAAACCATCACAGTCTTTCCTATTCAAAAGCAACTGAGCTTGATAGATGCCATGAGATTCAATCTTATTTTCTTGACAGACCAAACAAAACATCTGTGCAAATCTAAAGTTTGTGCTTTTTTAACTTAAATCACATCCCTATAGTCTCCACAGCCAATCAGAAACATCGACAATATGGTCATTATGCATCATTGCCCCTAATACTGAGTTCTTAATTTTTTGGTGTTTTTGCCAGGTTAATTAAGTCCGTCTGGATTTTTTTTTTTTTGCTATTGAATAGAGGAGTGGTGTTTATTTTTTATAAAAAAAAAATAAGTTTTTACTGTTATACGTTGGTATTGATATCTATATTGATTTTACAGCTGCTGATGTCTTATTATGTTTTATTCATGTTCTAAATTTACATATTAATGCTGATAATGACATTTCAGTATTATTTATTATCTATCATTATTATAAAAGGCTGTTGTCTTGTTGGTATGGGTTGCACCATCTTGTTCTTCTGGTCTGAGCATGTGCAGATCGTTGGCCCGTATGTGGCTTTATCAAGTGCCTATCACAGTTGAATGTGATGTGTCCATTAAGTGGTGGATATTTTGTTTATAACTTGTGGTTAAATGGATTGTGTACACTGACGTTTGCCTTGCATGGCATGGGGGATTTTTTCCGATCTGATACAAACTTTTTCCAGTACAAAAAAGGTGTTACCATTCACAGTGTGATCACTCCAATGACAAAAAAAAATTAATCATACTGGGAGCCATAAAAAAAGATAAGACAAGTCCCTGTGAAAAAACAAGAGAACAGGAGCGCAACCCCGTGCACCAAACAGTACACGGATAATCTAAGTGTAGATTAAAAGCAATTTATTTGTAGACACAAAATGACAAACATCCAAACATCAAATGAAACACTCACATCGATGTCCTCAAACATATGAGGTATGTGCATGCAATAAATGTAGTTTTTAGTCGGAACTTCTCCCCACCGGTCTCCTCCTCTCTCCCTTTAGTAATATTCGATAGCCAGCGGGTAAGTCCTTGCATAAATCTTTGGGACCCTCTCTGCTTCGTTCTGACATGCACCGCTCTGTAAAAAAGCCTCGCTTCGTCAGAGGCATTGCGAGGAGGAGCCTCGCAAAACGCGTAAGGCCACGCCCACTTGACGATACGTTTGGACGTACTCTGGCGCGTAAGACAGCAGCCGCACTGGAGCCGGCTTTTTTTACAGAGCGGTGCTTGTCAGAACGAAGCAGAGAGGGTCCCAAAGATTTATGCAAGGACTTACCTGCTGGCTATCGAATGTTACTAAAGGGAGAGAGGAGGAGACCGGTGGGGAGAAGTTCCGACTAAAAACTACATTTATTGCATGCACATACCTCATATGTTTGAGGACATCGATGTGAGTGTTTCATTTGATGTTTGGATGTTTGTCATTTTGTGTCTACAAATAAATTGCTTTTAATCTACACTTAGATTATCCGTGTACTGTTTGGTGCACGGGGTTGCGCTCCTGTTCTCTTGTTTTTTCACAGGGACTTGACTTATCTTGTATGACCACGAAATTCACACCAGTGGATTTTAAAAGGAGCAGCAGGGAAGTGTGGATTAAGACTGTTCACTTTATTTCTATATGGACTATATCATTGTTACTGAGGCTGTGAATAAGCATTTGGTGAGGACACTTTTATTTAAGAGGTCAGTGTGATCACTTCATTTGCTACATATTCCTCTGAAATCTTGTGTGTTTGATATAATTGTGCTTTATTCATAGATTAGTTTTATTTATATATTTTTTATATTCTCTTATAATTGGTATTTATATACTTTTTGGGTGGCGCTTTGGGATTTTGCTCATAAAAAAAGATATAAGCACAATCAGAAAGATTAGAATCGTCCCCATAGTCATATGCAAAAATAGTGCAACATTAGAGCATTTTCTTTTTGAACATTTATGTCACTTTTATTAAGATATATAGCATGGATTCACTATAAAATAAGTGTGAGCCAGGAGGATTTCTCAAAGACATTGATTTCCAAAAGAGGTTCACAGATGTAGCTTGGTTGGAGGATAATAGAGCTCTCTCTTGTACTTAGTTAAATGGGTTGTATGATACACTGTTGAGTCTCAGTGGAAATATCAGCCCTACAAGGGGGGTAATGATAAAATGGAGTAAAGGGGTTAGCTCACATGATGTGATATCTCAGCACTGCCTATCTCTCATTGGTCAGCTCACATGATGTCATATGTCAGCATTGTCTATCTCTTATCAGTCATCTCACACGATATCATAGCTCAGTACTACCTATCTCTAATTGGTTAGTTAACATGAAGCCATAGCTCAGTTCTGCCTATCTCTCATTGGTTATCTCAGATGATGCCATAGCTCAGCACTGCCTCTCATTGGTTGACTTACATGATTCCATATCTCAGTACTGTCTATCTCTGGCTAGCCTACATAATGCCATACTTCATCACTGCCTATCTCTGACTGGTTATCTAACATGATGATGTAGCTCAGAATTGTCTATCTCTGAATGGTTATCTCACATGATGCCATAGGTCAGTACTGTCTATAACTGATCGGTTAGCTCACATAATACCATACCATAGACCAGTACTGCCTATTTAGCTCACGTGATGTCATAGCTCAGTACTGCCTATCTCTGATTGGTTAGCTAACATGATGTCATAGCTCAGTACTGCATATCTCTGATTGGTTAGCTCACATGATGTCATAGCTCAGTACTGCCTATCTCTGATTGGTTAGCTCACATGAAGTCATAGCTCTGTATTGCCTATCTCGGATTGGTTAGCTCACATAATACCATAGGCCAGCACTGCCTATCTCTAGTTAGCTCACACAATGTCATCACTCAGTAATGTCTATAACTGATTGGTAAGCTCACATAATAAAATAGGCCAGCACTGCCTATTTAGCTCACATGATGTCATAGCTCGGTACTGCCTATCTTTGATTGGTTAGCTCACGTGATGTCATAGCTCAGTACTCCCTATCTCTAATTGGTTAGCTAAGATGTCATAGCTCAGTACTGCATATCTCTGGTTATCTGTGATTGGTATTTGGTGCTAGGAGTTAGAAATAACTTTATTTGTAGAGCAGGTACTTGATTAGTGACAAAAAACTTGGCAAAAAGATGGCTGAGTGTGCTGGAGAGCAGAAGGGTTGATGGAGTATATAAAGTATTCAAACTGTTTTTTGGCATTTCTAGTTTACCTTTTTAGCATTAAATAATTCCAAATTTAGAACTATTTACAACTATTGACCACATAGAAATAATATGAGAGGCTATACATATCAAGATAGAGGCTATAATCAAGGAAGGAGGTATAACCAAGGTTATAATCAGGGTTATAACCAATATATGAGGTTAAACCGGGAGTACATCCCTAATAGAGCATTTAATCACGGTAGAGGGTATTATCAATATGACAGAAGGGACCATTTTGGTTGGAACAGACACCAGAATTTTAATAATTATAGAGATGAAGCAAGATATGTAAGGGATGAAGGGAAGGAGGTATACCCAGATAGGGATTACCGATCAGATAGAATGGAAGGAAAAGAGGGAACGTATATAGACAGGAATAATTAATTAAATAGGAGGGAAGACAATAAGGTGGAACAGAAACAGGTGACAATTCCAACACATAATAGATTTGGACCCCTTATGAACACAAATGAGGAACAAATACAATTGACAAAAGACGAGCTGGCTTTTTTGGGCCGAAGCCCCCCAAGAGAGGGACCATCATTAAGAAATGTGAAAAACCAAAGATTAGACACACCAAGAATAGGAAAAAGACAAAAAGAGGAGTCAGAGGAGGAAGGGGAAAGAATGGAGGCAAAAAGACAGAAATAGAAACAACCAGTACAGGGATATTCAATTTGAGTAAAAAGGAATTGAGTAAGGATGAGGAAAGAATATTAAAGCTAGGTCTTTCGTTTGCACCCTCAAAGCCATTAAATAAATTCGATACTCATATAAATGTGAGGAAATACGTTAGGAATCTAACTCTTAAAAGGTTCTTTTTGAAAAATCCCCTTGACAGATACAAGATTAGTGACAATAGTGCTAAGAAAGAAGATATGTATCAACATACATCTCTTAAGATGAAGTCAAATTTCTATCCAAGTAGTGATAAGGGTAGCAACCTCGAAACGTTCGAGAAGATGGTCTTAGCAGACCTAAGAAAATTGGAAGGATCAGGAAAACAAAGTAGGAAAAATTTAACTAAAAAAGAAAGAGAAATATTAAAGGAACTACAAAGTAATGAAACAATCACCATAAAAATGGCAGATAAAGGAGGAGGGGTGGTTATTCTAGATACCATGAAGTATAAGGAAGAGGCAGATAGGTTATTGAATGACAAGAAGACATATAGAAAGTTAGTTTTGGACCCAACAAATACATACTTGGAAAAACTGAATAAGATACTAGTGAAAGGGAAAGAAGAGGGAATTTTAACAGAGAAGGAATACACATATATAAAACCACAATATCCAATAATCCCTATTTTTTACTATTTGCCGAAAGTGCATAAAAGCTTAGTGAATCCCCCCGGAAGACCCATAGTCTCAGGCATAGGATCTCTCACAGCCAACTTATCTGAATATGTCGATAAATTTCTACAGAAATATGTGGTAAAATTAGACACCTATCTAAAAGATTCTACCTGTTTACTCAAATTACTTAATGAAATAGAATGGAAGAATGATTATCTATTAGCCACCTGCGATGTGGTGTCGCTATATACTAATATTAACCACAATCTTGGTATAGAGGCAGTTGAGGGATTCCTACAGAAAGACTCAGACTTAAAGAAAGAACAGGGAACCTTTCTGCATTCGCTTCATTTTAGAACATAATTATTTTTCATTCGATAGTAACTACTATCTGCAAATAGAGGGAACAGCAATGGGCACGAGATTTGCACCGAGCTACGCAAATCTGTTTATGGGAGATTGGGAAAATAGATTTCTCCGGTTTGCAGAGCTCGGTGCGAGTCTCGTGCTTTTTAAAAGGTATATTGATGATATTATCATCTTGTGGAAAGGGAGTGAAGAAGATCTAAGAAATATGTTTGGCATTATGAATAATAACGATAAAGGCTTAACTTTTACCTACCAAATAAGTAAGGAAACCATAACATTTCTAGATTTAAATATCAGGGTGGAAAATAATAAATTAATAACAAAGACTCATTTTAAACCAACTGATTCCAACAATTACATCCACGCATCTAGTTGCCACTTTTCTAAGTGGAAAAATAACATTCCAGTAGGACAGTGCCTGAGAATCAGGAAGAATTGTACCGAAATAGATGACTTTGAGGAACAAATTAAATTATTAGAGAAGAAATTTGTTGAAAGAGGTTATAAAGAAGAGACTATAAATAATGCAGTCTCAAGAGCTAGAAAAACTAATAGGGAAACATTACTTACCTATAAAACTAAAGTCAATCCAATTAGAGATGAATATGACATACCATTTGTAACGGAATTCAATGATGACCACAATAAGATAAGGAAAATATTAAGGAAACACTGGCATATCATTAAAAGTGACCCCATAGTAGGGGACAAATTACCACCATTTCCTAGAATGGTATTCAAAAGAGCAAAAAATCTAAAATCAATGCTGGCCCCAAGTGAATTCAAAAAAGGAAAAATGTATCAGAAAGGCAAAGAAAGGGATTTATGGGGTAAAGAAATTAATGGGTTTTACCCATGTATCTCATGTAAGTCATGTAAGCATAGTACAAAAAAGAAAAGTATCAATATTCCAGGATTAAACATTGATTATAAAATTAAAGATGTCCTAAGATGTAGTAGTAGAGGTGTCATATATATGTTACAGTGCTCATGCGGTTTGATCTATATTGGAGAAACATCCAGAATGCTACGAGATAGAATTCGTGAACACCTCTGGCATATTGAAAAAGGTGTTCTAGAGACACACTTCTACCAGCATTTTAGAGAGATACATAAGAATAGCAAAAAGGACCTCAAATTTTGGGGCCTATGTAAAATAATAGGCAATTGGAGGGGGGGGGGGAATTTGGATAATCTACTACTTAGAACGGAAGCGGAAATCATTTATAACTTCAATACCTTGTACCCGAATGGCCTGAACTCCGAATTGGATATAAATCCCTTTCTAACATAATCATAAGAAATTAATTTTTAATATGTACTTAGTCATTTTTTATCCTGTAGTACAGTTTTCTAATTAAAAGAACATATCCCAAAATCTTGAACCCCTAATAGGAGAGGTTTAGTATTGAATTACTTGTCTTTAATTATTGCTCCAAATTTATTTTTCTAAATACATATAAAATAGAGTTTAACAAGACCACTGTGTTCCTCTTTAGCCTAGTGGTAGAGTTTTAGCCTTTTAACTTAGAGACCCTGGGTTCGATTTCCCATATAGGAAGAATGAAATAAATTAGGATATTGATCTAAAGTATGGCCATAATTTTGGTCTGAGGACGTTATAATCGAATATGTTAAATTGAGAATAAATATGCGTAAGTAATTTAAGGCTTAGCAGGATTATTTAAAATATAGAAGATTAAAAGTCCAAAAAATGTTTTTATATATATTAAATATCCCCAATACAGATAGGCCGTAACGAGAGAGTATCTAATATCTCTAAACCACTCCAATACAGTGATAATGTCAGAAGCCCCGAAATGAGGGAAACTATACTCTCTTTAGATAATTTTTTCACAATAGTTAGTTTCATAATAGGCAAAATCCTAGACACTAGTTGGTAGGTGTTAAGGACTATAGAGTATGTTAGAAAATGAGTGTGAATGAATAGATATATATGGACGTTTAAACTGGGACATTTATCAGCCCAGAGGGGTATAGAGGAAACATTTTAGCACTTTGCCATGGGGATCCCAGGTTCGATCCCCATGGAGATATTTACTTTTATCAGTAATATAAAATTCTTAGTTAAACATTTCTATCATTAATTTAATAATTTTACTTGTTTTGAATAATTGTCTTAGAAAATTAATACTGAAACAATTGTAGTATGGCATAAAGGATGTTTTAGGCAAGCTCCAATTTAAGATAATTATGAAGCTAAGTAAGAATTGTAACAAAGAGACGTATGTTCACCTGGACATGAGGATCCCACCTTTTGAAGTTTAACTTCCAGAGTGATAAGAGGAAGTGAATAAGTGACAACAAATCAAAGACAACTAGGGGAGATATAAGGCACATACTACTCTCACACTGGATCTTGAAAAAGCCCCACACCTTAGGGGTGAAACGCGTAGAAAGGTATTTACAAAGAAGACACACAGCGCTAACCGACTCTGCGTACATTGTACATAGAGAGCAGAGAACTCGCTATATGCTGTAAGTTGGGATACGGAGGTAACTGAGGTAAGGCTTGCGCAAGTGAAGACAGTTACAAAGTAGGACCCGGAGGTCCGAGACATACATCTGAACAGCATACCTATACAGGAGTGGATATACGAGACGAAGAGAAGCAGGTGAGAGTGTTTGTGCTGTTATCAGTTCCCCCCCTGCATAGTTACATCAATACCGGACCACGGCAGTCCGTTGGGGTTAAAATCCAAACAGACTTATTTCTTAACATTACAACTGTTGCTCTAATTGTGAATCCTTTTACAAGAAAAGTGGAAGCCGAAAATATACAAAGTTATTCCGGAATCACTTCTAATACTGGTCACATTTGCAAGTTAAAAGAGCGGCTTGAACAACCGGTCTTTGCCCTAATTAACCTGAGACATTTGTCACTTGATCCTGATTGCTACAGAAGTCTATCTATGGACTAAGCAAAATCTTATATCGAGGAAAGATCAACTTTATAATATAAGAGACTGAAAAGGACACATACTTTCTAAGCCAGAATTGCCTTACACTTTTATTTTTATTGCCATACTTTTATTGCCATAATTTTTTGTGTATACAAACTGATTATATATATGTTTTATTTTTAATTGTTTTAACTGGACATATTTTGACATTGTGAGTTCGAAAGGTGAATTGACTGATTAGTATGGGCCACATGTATGATTGTGTGTGATGAATTTTTATGTTTTGAACTAAGAAAACTGTTGAATAAACTTGTTATGATATTTTAGAAATTAGTTTTAGAAATTTATTTCTCCTGAACCCTCTAGTTTGCAAGACGGTTATTAGCCAGACTCATACTTTATTTAGGAACGCCCTGAGTTAGAGGCTGAGAGAAATAGGCTCAGACAGCAGTTTATTAACCCATTGCTTGATTAACCTCTAGCGCCACCTGCATTTTAACATAAATTTCCTTTAATAAAACTACCCAGGAAGGAGGTAGTATAAGAGGTTGGCTACGTGGGTTGAGTTCAGCGCTCCACTTCACTATCTCATAAAACTTAATCATCCAGGAGGGACTCGCAGTCCTTCAGCAATGAAAGAAGTATCTCGGATACTTTCTTGGGCGGAATCCAATTCTTGTCAAATTTCTGCGATTCATATCCCAGGTGTAGATAATTGGGAAGCGGTTTATTTCAGCCGTCAGACTTTACATCCGGGGGAGTTGTCTCTCTATCCAGATGTGTTTTTTCATCTTGTACAGATGTGGGGTCTTCCAGAAATAGATCTGATGGCCTCTCATCTAAACAAGAAGCTTCCGCAGATACCTTTCCAGGTCCAGGGATCCTCAGGCAGAGATGGTTTTACCAACCTGCTTATATTCTTCCAAGGGTGATCTCCAAGATCATAATGGAACAATCTCATGTGTTTCTGATAGCACCAGCATGGCCTCACAGGTTTTGGTATACGGATCTTGTCCGGATGTCCAGTTGCCAGCCTTGACCACTTCCTTTAAGGCCAGACCTTCTGTCTCAAGGGCCGTTTTTCCATCAGGATCTCAAATCTCTACATTTGAAGGAATGGAAATTGAACGCTTAGTACTTAGTCATAGAGGTTTCTCTGACTCAGTGATTAGCACTATGATACAGGTTTGTAAGTCTGTTTCAAGGAAAATATATCATCGGGTTTGGAAAACCTATATTTCATGGTGTTCCACTCATAATTATTCTTGGCATTCTTTCAGAATTCCTAGGATTTTACATTTTCTTCAGGATGGTTTGGACAAGGGTTTGTCTGCAAATTCTTTGAAAGGACACATTTCTGCTCTTTCTGTCTTATTTCATAGAAAAATTGCAAAACTTCCTGATATTCACTGTTTTGTTCAGGCTTTAATTCATATCAAACCTGTTATTAAATCTATTTCTCCTCCTTGGAGTCTCAATTTGGTTTTGAAGATTTTACAGGCTCCTCCTTTTGAGCCTATGCATTCTCTGGATATTAAATTACTTTCTTGGAAAGTGTTATTTCTTTTGGCTATCTCTTCTGCTAGAAGAGTTTCTGAATTGTCTGCTCTCTCTTGTGAGTCTCCTTATCTGATTTTCCATCAAGATAAAGCTGTTTTGCTGACTTCATTTACATTTTTGCCTAAAGTTGTGAATTCTAACAACATCAATAGGGAAATTGTTGTTCCTTCTTTGTGTCCTAATCCTAAGACTACTCTTGAAAGGTCTTTACATTCTTTGGATGTGGTAAGAGCTTTGAAATATTATGTTAAGGCTACTAAAGAATACAGAAAAACTTCTAGTCTATGTCTTATTTTTTTCTAGCTCCAGGAAAGGACAGAAAGCCTCTGCCATTTTTCTGGCGTCTTGGTTGAAACTTTTGATTCACAAAGCCAATTTGGAGGCGGAGCAGTCTCCGCCTCAGAGAATTACAGCTCATTCTACTAGATCAGTTGCCACTTCTTGGGTTTTCAAGAATGAAGCTTCAGTTGTTCAGATTTGCAAAGCAGCAACTTGTTCTTCTTTGCATACATTTACTAAATTTTACCATTTCTTTTACAAGATATACCGAGCCCACGGGTTTCATCCTTTACTTGTGGGATATAATCCTCCTGCTAACAGGAAGTGGCAAAGAGCACCACAGCAGAGCTGCTATATAGCTCCTCCCTTAACTCCTCCCCCCAGTCATTCTCTTTGCCTATGCATAGCAATAGGAAGGGTAAAGTTTATGTGGTGATAAAAAGATAGTTTAGTTTTTTCTCCCCCTCCTAATTTTAAGAAAATGTTTCCCATATCTGACACCATGCGGGATTTTCGGCAATTGATTCCCAAGGTGATGGGAGCTGTTTCTACTTTAGCTAAACGTACAACTATACCCATTGAGGACAGTTGTGCGTTTAAAGACCCTATGGATAAAAAATTGGAGGGTCTTCTAAAGAAATTTTTTGTTCACCAGGGTTTTCTCTTACAGCCTATAGCTTGCATGGTTCCAGTAACTACTGCAGCTGCTTTTTGGTGTGACGCCCTGGAAGAGTCCCTGAAGGTTGAGACACCTTTAGAGGATATTTTAGACAGAATTAAGGCTCTTAAACTAGCAAATTCTTTCATGACGGATGCTGCTTTTCAACTTGCAAAATTAGCAGCGAAATATGCAGGCTTTGCCATTGTGTCGCATAGAGCGTTATGGCTAAAGTCATGGTCGGCTGACGTATCGTCTAAGTCTAAGCTTTTGTCTATTCCCTTCAAGGGTAAGACCCTATTCGGGCCTGAACTGAAGGAAATAATCTCTGACATTACTGGCGGTAAGGGTCACACCCTACCTCAGGACAAGCCAAATAATTTCGTTCCTTTCGAAATTTTAAAGGAACATCCTCTGCTTCCCCTTCCTCCACTAAGCAGGAAGGGAACCTTGCTCAATCCAAGGCGGTCTGGAGACCTAGCCAGGCCTGGAATAAAGGTAAACAAGTCAAAAAGCCCGCTGCTAAACAAGTTTCGCAGAGTCCCATTGTTCAAGATAGAGACCATTCGTACAATTCTGCCTATGATCCAGGAGGGTCAGTACATGACCACGGTGGACCTGAAGGATGCGTATCTTCACATCCCTATCCACAAGGATCATCATCAGTTCCTGCGATTTGCATTTCAGGACAAACATTATCAGTTTGTGGCCCTTCCCTTTGGGTTGGCCACGGCTCCCAGGATCTTCACAAAGGTTCTAGGGTCTATTCTAGCGGTGCTCAGGCCGCGAGGAATAGTGGTGGCGCCCTATCTGGACGATATCTTGATCCAGGCTTAAATTTTTCATCTGTCCAAATCTCACACGGACATCGTATTGTCATTTCTGAGAACTCACGGTTGGAAAGTGAATGTAGAAAAGAGTTCACTAGTTCCACAGACAAGAGTTCCATTCCTGGGAACTCTGATAGACTCAGCAAACATGAAAATATTTCTGACAGATGTCAGAAAATCAAAGATTCTAACTATTTGCAGGGCTCTGCAGTCCATTCATCGGCCATCAGTGGCTCAGTGTATGGAAGTCATCGGACTAATGGTAGCGGCAATGGATATCATCCCATTTGCTCGCTTTCATCTCAGACCACTACAACTGTGCATGCTCAGTCAGTGGAATGGGGATTATGCAAACTTATCTCCTCAGGTAAATCTGGACCAAGAGACCAGAGACTCTCTTCGGTGGTGGTTGTCGCAGGACAATCTGTCCCAAGGGATGTGCTTCCGCAGGCCATCTTGGGTGATAGTATTGACGGACACCAGTCTTCTGGGCTGGGGTGCAGTCTGGAATTCCCTGAAGGCTCAGGGTGTGTGGACTCAAGCGGAGTCTCAATTACCAATCAATATTCTGGAACTGAGAGCGATATTCAACGCGCTGCTAGCGTGGCCTCAGTTGGCTTTGGCCAAGTTCATAAGATTCCAGTCGGACAACATCACGACTGTGGCGTATATCAATCATCAGGGGGGAACAAGGAGTTCTCTAGTGATGATAGAAGTTTCAAAGATAATTCGATGGGCGGAGGCTCACTCTTGCCATCTGTCTGCGATCTATATCCCAGGAGTAGAAAACTTGGAAGCAGATTTTCTAAGTCGTCAGACTTTTCATCCGGGGGAGTGGGAACTCTACCCGGAGGTGTTTGCAACCTTGATTCATCAATGGGGCACACCGGAATTTGATCTGATGGCATCTCGACAGAATGCCAAACTTCCACGTTACGGGTCCAGGTCAAGAGACCCCCAGGCGGTGCTGATAGATGCTCTAGCAGTACCTTGGTCGTTCAACCTGGCTTATGTGTTTCCACCGTTTCCTCTCCTCGTGTGATTGCCAGAATCAAACAGGAGAGGGCTTCAGTAATTCTAATAGTGCCTGCGTGGCCACCTAGGACCTGGTATGCAGATCTAGTGGACATGTCGTCTCTGACACAGTGGAGACTTCCATTGAGAAGGGACCTTCTCATTCAAGGTCCTTTCCAACATCCAAATCTCACTTCTCTGCAACTGACTGCTTGGAGATTGAACGATTGATCTTATCTAAGCGGGGTTTCTCTGAGCTGGTCATTGATACCCTGATTCAGGCTCGCAAGCCGGTCACTAGAAAAATTTACCATAGGATATGGCGTAAATATCTTTATAGGTGTGAATCCAAGGGTTACTCATGGAGTAAGGTTAGGATTCCTAGGATTTTGTCTTTTCTCCAAGAAGGATTGGAGAAGGGTTTATCAGCTAGTTCCTTGAAGGGACAAATTTCTGCTTTGTCAATTTTGCTTCACAAGCGTCTGGCAGATGTACCAGATGTTCAGGCATTTTGCCAGGCTTTAATCAGAATCAAGCCTGTTTTTAAACCAATTGCTCCGCCATGGAGTTTGAATGTAGTTCTTAATGTTCTTCAAGGGATTCCGTTTGAACCCATGCATTCCATAGATATTAAGCTGTTATCTTGGAAAGTTTTATTTTTGGTAGCTATCTCTTCTGCTCAAAGAGTTTCTGAGCTTTCTGCATTGCAATGTGATTCCCCTTATCTTATATTCCATTCTGATAAGGTGGTTTTGCGTACTAAACCTGGATTTCTTCCTATGGTTGTTTCAAACAAGAATATTAATCAGGAAATTGTGGTTCCTTCCTTGTGTCCTAATCCTTCCTCTAAGAAGGAACGTCTGTTGCATAACTTGGACGTGGTTCGTTCTTTAAAATTTTATTTACAAGCAACCAAGGATTTCCATCAAACATCTTCCCTGTTTGTTGTTTATTCTGGGAAATGTAGGGGTCAAAAAGCTACGGTAACCTCTCTCTCTTTTTGGCTGAGATGCATCATCTGCCTAGCATATGAGACTGCTGGACAGCAGCCCCCTGAAAAGATTACGGCTCATTCCACTAGAGCTGTGGCTTCCACTTGGGCTTTTAAAAACGATGCTTCAGATTTGTAAGGCTGCAACTTGGTCCTCCCTTCATACTTTTTCCAAATTTTACAAATTTGATACTTTTGCTTCTTCTGAGGCTATTTTTGGGAGAAAGGTGCTTCAAGCAGTGATGCCTTCCGTTTAGGTTCCTGTCTTGTCCCTCCCTTTCATCCGTGTCCTAAAGCTTTGGTATTGGTATCCTACAAGTAAAGGATGAAATCCGTGGACTCGTCATATCTTGTAAAAGAAAAGGAAATTTATGCTTACCTGATAAATTGATTTCTTTTACGATATACCAAGTCCACCCGCCCACCCTGTCATTTTGAGACAGGATTTATTTTTTTATAAACTTTAGTCACCTCTGCACCTTGTTAGTTCTTTCCCTGTCTCTTCCTATACCTTCGGTCGAATGACTGGGGGGAGGAGTTAAGGGAGGAGCTATATAGCAGCTCTGCTGTGGTGCTGTTTGCCACTTCCTGTTAGCAGGAGGATTATATCCCACAAGTAAAGGATGAAACCCGTGGACTCGGTATATAGTAAAAGAAATCAATTTATCAAGTAAGCATAAATTATAATTTTGATGTGTTTGCTTTTTCGGAAGCAGCCTTTGGTAGAAAGGTTCTTTAGGCAGTTGTCTCAGTTTGATTCTAGTGCCTTTGATTTGAGTTTTTTTGAAATTTTTATAGAAAACTTATTTTTTTTTTGGATTTAGTTGTTATTTTATCCCTCCTAGTGACTTGTGGATTTCCACTTCTTGGGTATTATATACCATACGTCACTAGCTCATGGACTCTTGCCACTTACATGAAAGAAAACATAATTTATGTAAAAACTTACCTGATAAATTAATTTCTTTCATAGTGGCAAGAGTCCATGAGACCTACCCTATTTTTTGTGGTTATGATTTTTTGTATAAAGCACTTTTTTTTTTCCAGTTCCTCTTTTTTGTATGCTTTTTACTCCTTCTTTTACACCTCACTTCTTGGCTACACGTTAAACTAAGGGCTCGATTTATCAAGCCCCTACGGCTGCAAGTTCTCACAAGAACTTGCTCGCCGTAATTTATCAAGCAGCGGTCACCAGACCGCTGCTTCCCTAAGCTCTTCGCCACCTCTAAGGTGGCGAAATTCAATCTCTGTGGTCGAGTCCGACCGAGGAGATTGACAGCTCCTGCTCGCGCGTGATTGGCTGTGTGCGGGCAGGGGGTGGGATTGCACGCGAGCGCAAAATTGCGAGCTGAGACGTACAGGGGCGCGTATACGTGCCCCTGTACGCCTCAGCTTTGATAAATCTAGCCCTAAGGTATTGTGTGGTGAGGGGTGTATTTATAGGCATTTTGAGGTTTGGGAAACTTTGCCCCCTCCTGATAGGAATGTATATCCCATACGTCACTAGCTCATGGACTCTTTCCACTATGAAAGAAATTAATTTATCAGGTAAGTTCTTACATAAATTATGTTATGTGTGTGTGTGCGTGCATTGGAGCCGTTAAGTAGATGAAAACGTCTAAAAACCTTTTTTTGCTATATTTATATTTAATAAAGGTTTTAACTATGTATTTAATGTAAATATTTCACATTCCAGTATTCAGTACATAATTAAATATGTTCTAAGTATTTATAAACAGTATTCCTATATATATCTGTATATATCTATACCTATATATAAGTATCTATCTATCTATCTATCTATCTATCTATCTATCTATCTATCTATCTATCTATCTATCTATCTATCTATCTATCTATCTATATATATATATATATATATATATATATATATATAAATATATATTTGTTTAATAAACCATCAGATATATGTAGAAATATTTAATTATGAATAAATAGAACATATTCTGTTATGTAAAGAACATTGAAAAATGAAATATTCCTATACTCATGTCAGGTTAGCGCCAATGAGACTATGCTATGTTGTTTGCGCAATAGTGAGTTTTTTTTTCTTCATTGACTGCTATGAGGAATGCAAATATGCGATAGTGTTTGTGCGATATTGAGGTATTAAGTTATTGGTGAATGCGTAAACGCAATCGGGATTTTCGGATTTCAACTTTATTCGCGATTTTAGTTACCGCTAGAGAAAAAACTGTTTACTTTCAACTTGTAATACCAGCTCAATCCTACTGAAGCAAAAATGAAAATCCCAGTGGAGTTTTCACTATAGCGAAAGCGCAAAATACTGTTCCACTTGTAATCTAGCCATAAATGTTTAAAAATCATATACAACTGCCCATTTCTGAGTAAGATTTGCATTGTTTTACAGTTTAAAGTCTATTGGGTTTTGTTTAGCTTATCTTCTCTGCTGTCGCTAATTAGGAACAAATATAAATGAGCTGTTGCACTGATCATACAACCACTGTGCTTAATGTAGAGGTGCTCCGAGATCTGAATTCCACAAAATGATTCCAGCTCTTTGGAGGCAGTGCAAAAAGGAAAGAAAAAATATCTGATTTTTATTACAGGATAAGCAGACTTAGGCCTAGATTTAGAGTTGGGCGGTAGCCGTCAAAACCAGCGTTAGAGGCTCCTAACGCTGGTTTTTACCGCCCTCTGGTATTTGGAGTCACTGAAAAAAGGGTCTAACGCTCACTTTCCAGCCGCGACTTTTCCATACCGCAGATCCCCTTACGTCAATTGCGTATCCTATCTTTTCAATGGGATCTTTCTAACTCCGGTATTTAGAGTCGTGGCTGAAGTGAGCGTTAGAAATCTAACGACAAAACTCCAGCCGCAGAAAAAAAAACAGGAGTTAAGAGCTTTTTGGGCTAACGCCGGTTCATAAAGCTCTTAACTACTGTGCCCTAAAGTACACTAACACCCATAAACTACCTATGTACCCCTAAACCGAGGTCCCCCCACATCACCGACACTCGATTAATTTTTTTTAACCCCTAATCTGCCGACCGCCACCTACGTTATACTTATGTACCCCTAATCTGCTGCCCCTAACACCGCAGACCCCTATATTATATTTATTAACCCCTAATCTGCCCCCCACAACGTCGCCGCCAGATACCTACAATAATTAACCCCTAATCTGCCGACCGCAAAGCGCCGCCACCTACATTATAGCTATGTACCCCTAATCTGCTGCCCCTAACACCGCCGACCCCTATATTATATTTATTAACCCCTAATCTGCCCCCCACATCGTCGCCTCCACTGATTAACCCCTAATCTGCCGACCGGACCTGAGCGCTACTATAATAAAGTTATTAACCCCTAATCCGCCTCACTAACCCTATAATAAATAGTATTAACCCCTAATCTGCCCTCCCTAACATCGCCGACACCTAACTTCAAACATTAACCCCTAATCTGCCGACCGGAGCTCACCGCTATTCTAATAAATGTATTAACCCCTAAAGCTAAGTCTAACCCTAACACTAACACCCCCCTAAGTTAAATATAATTTAAATCTAACGAAATTAATTAACTCTTATTAAATAAATTATTCCTATTTAAAGCTAAATACTTACCTGTAAAATAAACGCTAATATAGCTACAATATAAATTATAATTACATTGTAGCTATTTTAGGATTAATATTTATTTTACAGGCAACTTTGTAATTATTTTAACCAGGTACAATAGCTATTAAATAGTTACCTAGTTAAAATAATTACAAAATTACATGTAAAATAAATCCTAACCTAAGTTACAATTAAACCTAACACTATACTATCATTAAATTAATTAAATTAAATACCTACAATTACCTACAATTAAACCTAACACTACACTATCAATACATTAATTAAATACAATATCTACAAATAACTACAATGAAATAAACTGGATGAAGACTTCAATCGGATGGAAGACCTCTTCTGCCCCGCTTGGATGAAGACTTCGACCGGATCATGGACCTCTTCAGCCCCCCGCTTGGGCTTGGATCCGGACATCGGAGGAGCTCTTCAGGACGGATCGGTGAACCTGGATGGTGAAGACAAGGTAGGAAGATCTTCAGGGGCTTAGTGTTAGGTTTATTTAAGGGGGGTTTAGGTTAGATTAGGGGTATGTGGGTGGTGGGTTGTAATGTTGGGGGGGGTATTGTATGTTTCTTTTTACAGGCAAAAGAGCTGAACTTCTTGGGGCATGCCCCGCAAAGGGCCCTGTTCAGGGCTGGTAAGGTAAAAGAGCTTTTAACTTTTTTAATTTAGAATAGGGTAGGGCATTTTTTATTTTGGGGGTCTTTGTTATTTTATTAGGGGGCTTAGAGTAGGTGTAATTAGTTTAAAATTGTTGTAATATTTTTCTTATGTTTGTAAATATTTTTTTATTTTTTGTAACTTAGTTCTTTTTTATTTTTTGTACTTTAGTTAGTTTATTTCATTGTAGTTATTTGTAGATATTGTATTTAATTAATGTATTGATAGTGTAGTGTTAGGTTTAATTGTAGGTAATTGTAGGTATTTAATTTAATTAATTTAATTAATTTAATGATAGTATAGTGTTAGGTTTAATTGTAACTTAGGTTAGGATTTATTTTACATGTAATTTTGTAATTATTTTAACTAGGTAACTATTTAATAGCTATTGTACCTGGTTAAAATAATTACAAAGTTGCCTGTAAAATAAATATTAATCCTAAAATAGCTACAATGTAATTATAATTTATATTGTAGCTATATTAGGGTTTATTTTACAGGTAAGTATTTAGCTTTAAATAGGAATAATTTATTTAATAAGAGTTAATTAATTTCGTTAGATTTAAATTATATTTAATTTAGGGGGGTGTTAGTGTTAGGGTTAGACTTAGCTTTAGGGGTTAATACATTTATTAGAATAGCGGTGAGCTCCGGTCGGCAGATTAGGGGTTAATGTTTGAAGTTAGGTGTCGGCGATGTTAGGGAGGGCAGATTAGGGGTTAATACTATTTATTATAGGGTTAGTGAGGCGGATTAGGGGTTAATAACTTTATTATAGTAGCGCTCAGGTCCGGTCGGCAGATTAGGGGTTAATCAGTGTAGGCAGGTGGAGGCGACGTTGTGGGGGGCAGATTAGGGGTTAATAAATATAATATAGGGGTCGGCGGTGTTAGGGGCAGCAGATTAGGGGTACATAGCTATAATGTAGGAGGCAGCGGTTTACGGAGCGGCAGATTAGGGGTTAATAATAATATACAGGGGTCAGCGATAGCGGGGGCGGCAGATTAGGGGTTAATAAGTGTAAGGCTAGGGGTGTTTAGACTCGGGTACATGTTAGGGTGTTAGGTGCAGACGTAGGAAGTGTTTCCCCATAGCAAACAATGGGGCTGCGTTAGGAGCTGAACGCGGCTTTTTTGCAGGTGTTAGGTTTTTTTTCAGCTCAAACAGCCCCATTGTTTCCTATGGGGGAATCGTGCACAAGCACGTTTTTGAGGCTGGCCGCGTCCGTAAGCAACTCTGGTATCGAGAGTTGCAGATGCGTTAAAAATGCTCTACGCTCCTTTTTTGGAGCCTAACGCAGCCTTTTTTTGGACTCTCAATACCAGAGTTATTTTTATGGTGCGGCCAGAAAAAAGGCAGCGTTAGCTACGCGGGTCGTTACCGACAAAACTCTAAATCTAGCCGTAAGTAAATAAAAAAAAAATGTTGCAACATACTTTTAACTGCATATAATTAAAGGGGCATGAGACCCAATATTTGTTCTTTTATGATTCAGAGTATACAATTTTAAATAGCAAAGATAAATCCGTTCACCAAGTAATAGTAACTGTGTGTCTTTTGTTATAAGAACCGGACATACAGTCTTTAAATCTTTAAAATTTCTTTACACGAATTTGGTCATAGAACCCCATACCTGCCTCTGGTCATGGCACTGCTCAATCAGCAATGCCTGTCCAATCAAAGTGGTCAAATGGCTAAACAGACCTCCGCTACCATGTAGCTACACTGCCGTTCTGCTCTGGAGACCCGATGCGAGAGCGACGGGTCACCGTGCTCCCCCTTCCAGCTCCAAGGGTCAATCAACAGAGACTTCTGACGCATGTGGTCTTAGCCCAACCAATCACAGGTTCCCATCCAGGTAAAGCAGTAAGAAACGTAAAAAATTAGATTCCTGAGCACTCAAAGGGGATACAAAAATAAATCTTTATTGGAAAAAGAATAAAAATGCATGAAATATGCAAATGACATGCAGGGGTCTAGGATAAAGGCAATCCTGGTGCGTTTCACACCTCTATCAGCGCTTAGTCATAGGATATAGTTTATACAATCCAGCTCACACCTTTAAAGAGGGCACAGCCAATTAGGAACCAAGATCCGGTCCACAACAGACCAAACCCCCCTCAAAGGAAAAGGTGGTATTGTAAGATACAAAAATATTTAAAAACATTAGTTTAAATAAAACTTATAGAGCAAAATCCTAGAAGAATTGCTCAAAAGATTATGACAACTTATAGGGTATAGGGTAAGCTAAGGATGATTAAGCCTTAAAAGATCAAACTATGAAAATGTTAAAATATGAGAAAGGGGACACAGTATGATTTGTTATTTAGGTTAATGAGCCTAATAAATACAGGATCAGTATGTAGATAATCTTTAATTGACAAATATGTGTAATATGATGCTGATGAGAAAGGGCTCAAAACAAACATTAATCAGTAGAGAAAGTTCCCTATATATATAGTTTGTAGGGATGGTATTTTTAACTGCGCTTACAAGAGAGGTTCCTCATGTGCATGTGTGGATACAAAGAGATAAATATATGCCAAATAAGTACAACTATATTGTCAACAATAGCAGATGATGTAATATATAGCTCACCTGTAGAATCACAGGGTCCGGTGATCAGCGACGTAAATCTTTTTAAGTAGATACTATCTCAGTTAACTATCTTTTTAACTTTTAAGCAGGAGTGGAGGTTCTCAAAAACAGTCAAAGTGGAGACTGTATTTGAGTTGTAGGACCCCCCCCCTTATTCTAGTTCCACCCCATATAATTGGATGGAGGGATATGTGAAGGGGTGTTCCAAATTATTATGAGCTGAAGATAATTTATTAATATTTAAGATAAAATTAAAAAAAAATTTTTTTTGTATAAAAATACATTCAAATATATTTAATGTGTACCATAAAAAGGAGACATGATAGATATTAATGTTTATTTGTGAGTATAAAATATAAAATATATAATAATTAAATATATGTAAAAAATGGTTAAGCAAATAGGTACAATATATATATATATATATACGGTATTGGAGAGATAAAAAAGGGAATAAAATTTGGATAGATGTGCAGTGGAAAATACCTAAATTGTACAATATAAATATTTCTAGCGTAGTGTAATGTAACTTGAAAAAATGTGTAAACGGTATTTGGGCTAGTAACTCTACAGTTGGTCTTTGAGTTAAATGCTTGTTGCAAGTAAAATCCAATAAAGATTACCAAAAAAGGTAGAGAGCCCATTAAAAACTCGCTTAAGAAAAATATGATGTAGTAAAAACACTTACTCGATGTGGTAACTGTTGGGAGAATTGCTAGCTGGTAGCGTCCTGATGTGTTAGTTGTGCAATCGGATATCCGGAAGTGACGTCACGAACGTTCGTCACGTGCCTTATGCGTTTCGTGAGCATATCAGCTCACTTCCTCAGAGGCTTGTGATATATATATATATATATATATATATATATATATATATATATATATATATATATATATATATATATATATATATAAAAAAAACCGGTAAGAAACAATGTTTGAATCCAGGCACAGACCTGGTTCCAGGGGTAAAGAGTGGAAGTTTCTCCGGGAGAGAAGGGACTCCTTGAAATCCCAGCAATGAATAACAGCAAAAAGAAGAAGGCCCTGGAAACTACCAGCTTTATTTTGAATACATGGTAAAAAATATGCGCACAGAGAACAGAGAGTGTCTTACGCGTTTCGGCTTGTGCTGTAATCATAGACCTAACAATGTGGTAGTCAGCTGTGTTTAAAAACCCTTTCAAACAATTCTATTGGGTAATTACAAATAGAGGTAAAACTCCTCCTACAATTCTTTTACACGTACTTGTCCAATAATCAATGCATTGCAGCTGAAAGTGACATGGGGCAATAAAGAACAACATATATATATTGGGAAAGTGAATATAAGTATAAATGGTACAGGCAAATGTAAAAAATGATCACAATAAAAGTTATACATGACCATGCACAGAACATGAGAAAATACTTGCAAAGATTGATACACTGAATATCACCAACGATATATCTATTATATTTGAGAAAATAAACTAAAAATGTGTTATCTATCCTATAACGAAAATAAGAATGTTAGAATGTAACTCTATGAGAAACTCATTGTAACTGTTATGTAGTGAAGGGGATTCAATCTAGAACACGATACAATATTGACCATATTTGTGTTCTTCAAACCACCCCGAGTGAAAAGATAATAAATGTTTGGAATAGTTAACACATGAAAAAGAGAAAAAGGATCAGTAATTTTATGATATTATCCAAATATAGAAACCTGTGGTTGAGAATAGTGTGTAAATTTAATTTAATTAATTTCCAATGGTTAATTAAGTCATATTTGGAAATTAATAAATCCCCTCGGCACCTGAGTTTTTAACTTAACCCTTTGAGTGCTAAGCACTTTCCCACCTAGGTGCTAAGATTTTTTACGTTTTTTTTAAATTTTTTGAACAAATTTTTTTTACTTTTTCCCCCCAGACCCCCCAAGACTTACACTGGCGATTACCTTTCCAATGGTGGGTCTTGGGGGTCTGTAGCTGCTTAGATGCCTGAGATACAGGCTTCTAAGCAGCATGCCCCCTGCTCCTATACTTAACATTGTTAAGAATAAATAAAGTTGCGCGGTGACGTCATCACGTTATTGCGCGTGACGTCACCACGCATAACGTGAAGCCCCGGCGATGCCTGTCACTATGTAGGCCTGATCGCCGGGGTAGGAGCGGATGGGAGCCCCCAGATCTTCCTCAAGGTGGGAGAGTGCTAGTGACGGCTCTGAGCCGTCATTAGCACCAGAGTGGGAAACTCTGTGACGGCTCAGAGCCGTCATTAGCACTCAAGGGGTTAAAGGGACATTCCAGACAAAATTGGAAATCACATGGGTGCATTTCAGTATTGAACCAAAGCATTTCTGTAACATACATGCATTAGCAAAAATGCTTCTAATAAAAGCTATCGCTGTTTCAAAAGTGTATTTAAGTATGCACTGTGCACCAGCATTTTAAACACAGCACTTGCTCAGAGAGCCTAAGGTACTTGTATCATTTGGTAATGAATCAATTTGTTCATTGCTGACACAATACAAGCCCCACTGATGATCTGAGCAGCTGTATTATTTAACATGTGTGTGCAGTGACAATATCTAGCTATGCTTCACATTCAGGTGCAGAGAAAAATGTTAACATTAAAACAGTAATAACTTTTACTAAAAGCATTTTTGCTAATATATGTATATTACAAATATGTTTCTATTCAAAGATTTAATTAACCCCTTAATGACCACAATATGCCCTGTATGTCACTGGTCATTAAGGGTTTTTTCAGGACATAATAGCACAAGTCTAGAAAAAAGATGCTATTAATACTCTCCCTCCAGCAGGCTTTGTGGAATAGAGCAGTCTCAACGCTGGTGGCAAGACCGCGCTATAAAACAATCAAGTCCCAAAAAAAGGCCAGTGACATACAGGGTACGTCGCTGGTCCTTAAGGGGTTAATATATGTGCATTTCAATTTTGACTGGTATATCCCTTTAAAATCCAGAATATGTCCTGTCTGGACAGTAACTGTTCTCTATCACCACCTCTTTTAGGACATCTTACAACTTCAATGGCTCCCCATTTAAATTTGTCAACACACTTTTGTGTTGATCCAGAAAATTAATAGATAAGGCAGAGCAGCGTTTTTCATTAGTGATGTACCCTAAGTGTTTTATTGTTGTATGCGAGATCTGATATTCCTTGTAATCATACCTACGTGTTGCATATGATGTCCAATGTACTTGATCAAATATATCACAAAGGTGGTTGAACAGTTAATGCAACCCTTAACTGTAAAGTACTGTCCAGTTACACAAGAATAAAAATCACAAGATTTACACCTAGCGCTGCCACATTTAAATGTACCATTAGAACTGAGTCATGAGCTTGTGGATGATATGGTAGGAAGTTGGCTTGGGGAGAGTAAATTGCCCAAAGTTACATTTTTAGAAAAGACACACAACCACTCTCCACAACCTTCTTCAAATCCTTATCGCCATAAAGTAAAGGAAAATTATTTTCTCACAAATGGCATAAAATTCTGTGGAATATTTGGTGATGAAGCGTGGTTGTTGATTCTGTCCTTTTCTGGGTTTGGGTGTAAAAGTATCTGACCTGTTAAGAGTAGAGATATCTTTAGAGACTTTAGTCAATACATTTTTAGAGTATCCTCTATCCTTAAAGCCTTGATTGAGGACCTTACTTTCTTTCTCAAATTCTTTGTTGGTCAGTGCATATCCGTTTAGCTCTAATATACTGTCCTTTGACAACCCCCTTAAAAATTTGATTGGGATGAGCACTTTTTGCGTGCAATATAGTGTTCCCGAATATAGGTTTGCGATATAGGAAACTATTAATCAAATTGGTTTCTACCGACCCTGTCAGCTTTAGATCCAGAAAATTAGTGCTATATTGGTTCCACTCATAAGTGAATTTAACTCCAAAATCACCTCCATTAAGAAGATTGACAAATTTTATTGCCTGTTCCCTGTCTGACCCCCAAATAAAGATAAGGTTGTCTATAAATTGTCGGTAAAACAAGATATTAGCCTGGTATGGATTACTATCTGCATAGACAAAGGAACACTCTATCCAACCCATGAAAATGTTGGCATAGGAGGACGAACTTCGCACCCATTGCTGTTCCCTGTCTCTGCAGATAGTAATCCCCCTCAAAAAACAGAATGTATTCTTACCTGATAAATGTATTTATTTCTTGACACGGTGAGTCCACGGATCATATTAATTAATGTTGGGAATATCACTCCTGACCAGCAAGAGGAGGCAAAGAGCACCACAGCAAAAACTGCTAAATACCACTCCCCCTACCCACAATCCCCAGTCATTCGACCAAAGGGAAGCGAGAAAGGAAGTAATCTAAGGTGCAAAAGTGCCTGAAGTTTATAGAAAAGCAAACTGTCCGAAAAACAGGGCGGGCCGTGGACTCACCGTGTCAAGAAATAAATAAATTTATCAGATAAGAATAAATTATGTTTTCTTTCTAATGACACGTTGAGTCCACGGATCATCTTAATTACTGTTGGGAACCAATACCCAAGCTAGAGGACACGAATGATAAGGGAGGGACAAGGCAGTTAACCTAAACAGAAGGCACTACTGCTTGAAGGACCTTTCTCCCAAAAGAAGCCTCTGCTGAAACAAAAGTATCAAATTTGTAAAATTTAAAAAAAGTATGCAAAGATGACCAAGTCGCAGCCTTGCAAAGCTGATCTACAGAAGCTCCATTTTTGAAAGCTCAAGAAGATGAAACGGCCCTCGTGGAATGAGCCGTGATTCGCTCGGGAGGCTGCTGACCAGCAGTCTCATATGCCAAGCGAATAACACTCCTCAACCAACAAGAAAGAGAAGTAGCCGTAGCTTTCTTACCCTTACACTTCCCAGAAAAGACAACAAATAAAGAAGAAGACTGGCGAAAATCCTTAGTCGTCTGCAAATAATATTTCAATGCACCAACCCCATCCAGGTTGTGCAACAAACGCTCCTTATGAGAAGAAGGATTAGGATACAAAGAAGGAACAACAATCTCTTGATTAATATTCTTATCAGAAGCAACCTTGGGAAGAAAACCCAAGGCAGTACGCAGAACTACCTTATCAGAGTGAAAAATAAGAAAAGGCGATTGATACTGTAAGGCTGAAAGCTCCGAAACTCAGAAACAAAACCTTCCAAGATAACATCTTAATATCCAAAGTATGCATAGGTTCAAACGGAGGCTGTTGAAGGACTCTAAGAACCAAATTAAGACTCCAAGGTGGAGTAGTAGACTTAAACACAGGCCGAATTCTAACCAAGGCCTTACAAAAAGAATGAACATCTGGCACATCCGCCAGGCACTTGTGCAATAAAATAGATAAAGCAGAAATTTGACCCTTCAGGGTACTAGCAGATAAACCTTTCTCCAAACCCTCCTGGAGAAAAGACAAAATCCATGAGTAGCCTTTGGATTCACACCAATACAAATATTTAAGCCAAATCTTATAATAAATCTTCCTAGTCACAGGCTTACGAGCCTGAATCATAGTCTCAATGACTGACTCAGAAAAACCACGCTTAGAAAGAATCAAGCGTTCAATCTCCAAGCAGTCAGCTTCAGAGAAACAAGATTTGGATGAAGGAAGGGACCCTGCAGAAGCAGGTCCTTCCTTAATGGAAGACGCCAAGGTGGAAGGGAAGACATCTCCACCAGATCTGCAACCCAGATTCTGCAAGGCCAAGTCAGAGCAATCAGAATCACCTATGCCCTCTCTTGTTTGACCCGAGCAATGACCAGAGGAAGAAGAGCAAACAGAGGGAACACATATGCCAGACTGAAAGTCCAAAGAACTGCCAGAGCATCTATCAGAACAGCCTGAGGATCTTTTTTATCTCGACCCGTACTTCAGGAGCTTGGCATTCTGACGAGATGCCATGAGATCCAACTCCGGCTGCCCCTAACTGAGAATCAAGCTGGAAAAAACCTCTGGGTGAAGTTCCCACTCCACCGGATGAAAAGTCTGTCTGCTCAGAAAATCCGCTTCCCAATTGTCCACCCCTGGATTATGGATAGCAGACAGACAACAGTTGTGAATCTTCGCCGACTGAATAATCTTGGCTACCTCTGTCATGGCCAAGGAACTCAGAGTTCCTCCCTGATGATTGATGTAAGCCACTGTCGTTATGTTGTCCGAATGAAACCTGATAAACTGGGTTGAAGCTAGCTGAGGCCAGGCTAGAAGAGCATTGAAAATTGCTCTCATTTCCAAAACATTTATTGGAAGAACCGACTCCTCCCGAGTCCATAGACCCTGAGCCCTTAATGAACCCCAGACAGCACCCCAGCCCAGGTAAACTGGCATCCGTGGTTACAATCACCCAGGCAGGTCTGCAAAAGCAAGTTCCCTGAGAGAGAAGATCCTGAGACAACCACCATGGAAGAGAATCTCTGGACATCTGATCTAGAACAATCTTTGTAGATAGATCCGCATAATCCCCGTTCCACTGCCCGAGCAAGCATAACTGTAGAGGTCTGAGATGGAACCGAGCAAACGGAATGATGTCCATGACTGAAACCATCAGACCAATTACCTCCATGCACTGAGCCACTGACGGCCGAGGAAGGGACTGAAGAGCAAGACACGTATTGAAGTTTGCTAGTTGAAAAGATGGAGCCTGAACTAGAATGTCGTCCAGATAAGGAGCCACTGCAACACCCTTCAATCGAAGCACCGCCAACAATGCTCCCAGGACCTTTGAAAAAATTCTGGGAGCTGTTGCCAGACCAAAAGGAAGAGCTACAAACTGAAAATGTTTGTCTAGAAATGCTAATCTTATGAACCTGTGATGATCCCTGTGAATGGGAATATGCAGATATGCATCCTTTAGATCCACTGTGGTCATGAACTGACCTTCCTTAACCAAAGGAAGAATGGAACGAATAGTTTCCATCTTGAAAGACGGAACCCTGAGAAACTATGCTTACCAGATAAATTCCTTTCCTTTCTGGCAGGGAGAGTCCACGACCCCACCCGTAATTTATTTTTTGATGGGCGGCTCCCTTTTTTATATTAATTCTTCTGGCACCTTTATACCCTGATGTTTCTCCTACTTTTCCTTGTTCCCTCGGCAGAATGACTGGGGGATAGGGGAAGTGGGAGGGATATTTAAGCCTTTGGTTGGGGTGTCTTTTTTTTTTTTATATTCAAATTTTTATTATTTTTCAAATGAAAAAAAGAAAAGTCACAACAATGAAAGAACATGACAAGTTACAAACTGATGAGTTAACATTACTGCAAAAAGGCCTGCTGTCTAAATACTGTCACTTTATATTTGTCTCAGAACCTCTGGTATACATTTCTTTTCCATATAAGCTGAGTCCTTAGGGTATCCCGTGAGTAGTGAAACATTTAAAAGGTTTTGCAAGAAGAATCCCCAGTCTTATTCTGGAGGGGATCTGAGAGGTAGTCTCTTATTAAAATGTTGACAACCGATTGGTTTATAATATTGCTGGTTCTTAATGCTTGCAACTGTAGCAATTATAAGGTTCTTTATAAAAACTAAAACTTATACAATCAAAGAATAGGAAGAAAGATAAAGAAAGAAAAGGAAGAAAGAAGAAAGTTTTCCATGTTCTTGTACTCTATTTGTCGCAGCCTTCTGTCCGTTATGAAAATTATAGTGTATGCGTTGTTCTACCAAAGTAGAGAGTTCTTGTAGTTGTAGGTATTTTAGGTGTTAGGTGTATGTTAGGTATTATAAGTGTAGGTTTCCCACAGAAACTGCATATCAAGATATGAAGATATCTGTCCCTGCTTAAGGTAATGGAGTCTTTCCATCATCAAGTTCTTGTTCACTAAAGCTCTCCAGTCCAATAAGGTTGGAGTTTGAGTGGATTTCCACCATCTCGGAATGAGCTGGTTGGCCGCATTAAGCATGATTCGAAAGAGCTGCCTTCTAATCTTACATGTAATGTTTGGTGTGTGATTGAGTAGTGCTATTTCTAGATTAGGTGTCATGTCTGTTCCTAATATTATGTTAACACTCCTGAAGAATTCAGACCAAAAGGGTTGAATGAGTTCGCAATCCCACCAAATATGTGAAATGTTGCCTTCCCGGGCACAGCCTCTCCAGCATAGACCAGAGGTTTTCTTAAATATATACCTTATCCTAGTAGGTGTTAGATACCACCTCATCATAATCTTGATATTTGTTTCTTTGGACTGTGCAGAGTGAGCTGAGTGTAAAAGATTTTCAAACCTGCGCTTCCAGGTTTGCGGTGTGGTTGTTGCTTTAAGTTCCCTATCCCATTGTTTTGTGTATGAGGGGAGAAGAGGAAAGGTGCTGGATAAGGTGAGTTTGTAGAGTTTGGAGACTACTCCTTTTGTTGAGCTGTTAGGTAGGCAGATATGTTCAAACATCGTTAGAGGGCGTATCAGGTCTTTCTTGAATTTATGTAATAGTATATAGTGTCGTATTTGGTGGATTCTCATCCAAGAGGAAAGAAATGGGTGTTGTAAAGTGTCGAGTGTGCTTTTATCCCTGATATTCCCGTTTTCTGTCAATGAGTAAACAGGGAGGAGGTGTAATGGGTCCAGGGAAGGGGGGAAAATTTGGTGCCTCCCCGGGGGAAATTCCGGGTTGTTTATGAGGGTGGTGAGTGGGGAGTATTTGGATGAAAGTGTGTTCGGTTGTCTGTTTAGAAATTTCCAGTCTGACCAAGTCTCATTGGTGATAGAGGATGTGGAAATAGACTGTTTATTAAAGAAAGCAGGGTTCCAGCAGACAGTGCTGAGGTTGTGGGATTCTGTCAACGCGTTTTCTACTTGAATCCATCTCTTAACATCAGGTTCTCGAGATCTACACCAGTCAGAGATTCTCTGTAATGACACAGCTAATTTATAAGAGTGTAAGTGAGGAACCCCCATACCTCCCTCCGTGGGGTGCTTGAAAAGTGTGGTTTTGTTAATACGCGGAGGTCTGCGCCGCCAGATGTAGTCATTAATAATTTTTTGTAAAACGGTCAAATCTTTCTGAATGCCTGGGATCGGGACAGTTTGGAGGATGTATAGGGCTTTTGGTAGTAACATCATCTTTACTACGTTTATTCTCCCCAGCCAAGAGATATTTTTGGGAAGCCAGGTCGACGCAAGGGCTTGGAACTCTGATATTAAGTTACCATAATTAAGTTTGCGTAAGTCTGTGTGATTTTGGGTAATCTGGATGCCCAGGTATTTTAAGTATTTTGTTTGCTGTTTGAGGGGGCAGGTCTTTTTTAAGGTCTCTAGGTCACTTGGGGGTAAATTAATGGGTAGGTATTCCGATTTTGTCATATTTACTAAAAAGTTTGACACTGTTCCAAAGTGAGTCAGTTCAGAAATGGTTAAGTCCAAAGAGGTTAGTGGGTCGGTCAACGTCAGGAGTATGTCATCTGCAAATATGGCCAGTTTATGAGATTGATTGTCTATGTCTACTCCTTGGATGTGGGAATTGTTTCTTATCTTGATAGCTAGCGGTTCTAGGGATAGGATAAATAGAAGCGGGGACAAAGGGCAGCCCTGTCTTGATCCGTTCCGGATTTCAAAAGATTCCGAGAGGTAACCATTGATTTTAATTTGTGCTGATGGGGTAGTGTATAGGGCCAGTATTTTTTGAATGAAGGGTTCTGGGAGGTCGAAGCGTCGTAAGGTCTCGTGCAGGTAGGTCCAGTCTAGTCTGTCAAATGCCTTTTCGGCGTCAGTGGATAAAAAAATAGTTGGGATCTTGTGTTGGGTGACATGTTCTAGTAGATTGAGGACTTTGACCGTGTTGTCTTTTGCCTCTCTATTAGGCACAAAGCCGACCTGGTCTTGGTGTACTATTGTTGGTAAGATCTTATTAAGACGCATGGCCAAAATTTTAGCGTATATTTTAAGATCTACATTTAATAATGAGATTGGTCTAAAATTAGCAGGGGACGTTGGGGGTTTACCAGGTTTTGCTATGACTGCAATGTTAGCTTGTAACATGTTTTCTGGAAATGAAAGAGATTCTGGGATAGAGTTGAATAGGGTAGTGAGATGTGGCGCTAGATATTTGGAAAATGTTTTGTAATAGAGACCAGAAAAACCGTCCGGGCCTGGAGCTTTATTTTGTTTAAGGGATTTTATCGCATCTCGGACTTCAGAAAGTTGGATGGGGTTGTTTAAGTATTCACTTTGTTCCTGGGATATATGTGGGAAGGGAATGTTTTCTAGATAGCTATTACAAATCTGGGTATGTGTTTGGATATTTCTATTAGGGAATAGGTTGTATAGTTTGTGATAGAAGGCTTTGAACTCTTTTGCTATTGCACTGGTATCTTCTAGATGAGACCGCTGTGATGTTTTGATAGAGTGTACGTAAGTTCGCTGCTGTTGTTTCTTAAGTGTTTTGGCTAATAACTTCCCTGGTTTATTCCCCTCCCTGTAGAAGTTTTGTTGTAAAAAAAGTAATTTTTTTTGTGTAGCAATTTGTAAAGCTGTGTTCATTTGCTCCCTTTTTGTGGAAAGATGTTTTAAAATAGTGTTGTCAGATGGGTTGATCTTGTGTGCGAGGTCAAGCTCAGCTAAATCCCTAGCTAATAGTTCTATCTCTTTCCTATTTTTCTTGTTGATCTGCGCCTTAGCTTTAATAAATTCCCCTCTAAGGGTGCACTTGTGCGCTTCCCATAGAGCAATGGAGTCTACCTCTGGAGTGTTGTTTAAGGAAAAGAAGGTTTTTATGTGTTTTGAGAATTTCTTTATTTGTGTTGGATCTAAGAGTATTGTTTCGTCTAGCCTCCATTGATAAGTTCGGAAGGGGGCCGAGGGCCATCTTACAGTATACGTTACTAGGGAGTGATCTGACCATGACGTATGGATTATTTGCGAGTGTTTAGAATGGGATAGTATCATATGATCCACAAGGATATAGTCTAGTCTGGAATAATTTCTATTTGGGTGTGAGAAAAAAGTGAAATCTATTTTTTGGGGGTTAAAATATCTCCAAGTATCATGTAGGCCTAGAAGTTTGAAATTCTGCCATATGTTAGTTAGGTTAGTAGTTTTTGCTCTAGTGTCCGGATTCGAACAATCTACTGTGGGATTCAAGGGGGTGTTAAGATCGCCTGCGACTATCAGGGAGCCTTTGACTTCTCTAATGATGAGATCTGTTAGGGAAGATATAAATTTATCCTGATGCGAGTTAGGTGCATATACGTTTACCAGTGTTACGGGTTTGCCATACAAAAGACCTTTCAGGCATAAGTATCTGCCTTCTTTATCTTGACAGATTTGCGTCTTAACAAAGGGGATGGATTTGTGGATTAAGATGCTAACTCCATTGATTTTTTTGTTTTGATTGGTACTGTGGAAGTGTTGAGGATAATGTGGGGAGAAATACTTGGGGATGTGTTTGGATTTAAAGTGAGTCTCTTGAAGCATCAAGATATGACCTCCTTTCTTGTGTAAGTCAGAGATGGCTATCCTTCTTTTGTTGGGACAGTTTAGGCCCTTTGTGTTCTGTGTAAAGATAACTAAATTCTGTAATGCTGGTCTAGACATAATGGTGTGTATGAACTATATAGATATGAACTTCTTCTGGTAGAATGCTTACATTTACATTATAGAAAGAGTACATTCGATAACAGTTGCAATTTGAGAGAAAGAAGTGAGAAGGTAGAAGAAAAAGAAATACAAGAAAATATACATCCTGTAACAGACTGTTAACAAACAGTATTCTATACTATAGGAGAAACTCTCCCAGCTGAATGAGAGCAATAAAATAAGATAACTGCAGGAAAATAACTTATGATTATTAGCATTCTATAGATAACAGGTAATAAACAACATCTTATATTTAGTATCTGTAATAGTTCACACATTAGGGTGTCTCAGAGGTTCTGAGAAGATTATACGAACCCATCATGTGGCAGGTAGGTAGTTGTGCAAGAGTCTTAACAGACTCATACGTCTGTATCAGGCAACGAAGGTCCATTCTTGATTTGGAGATAATAAGTATTTCAAAGTGCTTCTAAAAGAGGGCTGTGTCAGCCTTTGTCTGCTGATGATAGAAGGGTTGTAGTATTCTGTTTTTGGGTTTTCCTCTGACGTACCAGATTCCATTCTTTTCTCTGTGGTAGTGGCGCGGGTTCCCCTTCTTTGAATGAAGTAGCTTGGGATGATGTTGGGCTCTCAGTTGGGGGATGTGGAATGTCTAGCTCTCTGCACACCGACGGAATGTCAGCGGTGGAGGAACATGTAATGCGTCTGCCCTTCCAGGGTATGATCAGATGGAAGGGGAAGCCCCATCTATATGGCACATTCATTTTCCTCAGGTGTGATGTTAGGGGCTTGAGATCTCTGCGTTGTGTGAGTGTTCTTTGAGACAGATCTGCGTATACCTGTATTTCAGCGTTGTCGAATCTTATGGGTTGTTGCTCTCTTGCTAGCTTCATTATTTCTTCTTTCACTTGGTAATTAGTGATTCGAACGATGACGTCTCGTGGTGGTTGTTCAGGAAGTGGTTTGGGGCGCAGAGCTCTGTGGGCTCTGTCAATGTCAATTTTTGATGGTGTTTCCTCCCTTTTCAGGGTGCTAAAGAAATGTTGTAGGTACTGATTCAGCTCTGCAGGCAGAATAGTCTCAGGCACTCCCCGTAATCTAATGTTATGCCGCCTGCTTCGATTTTCAGCGTCATCCAATTTGTTTTCAAGCTCGGAGATGTTGATCCCCTGTTGCTGGATGGTATTGTGGAGAGTTGTGATAGCTTCTGCATGTGTATCTTGGGTGTTCTCTAAGGACTCTACCCGATTTCCCATCTCAGATATGTCCTTTTTGAGATCGGAGATCTCCTCCTTTATACATTGTTTGACCTGAGCTATCAATGTGGAGAAGTCTTTTTTTGAAGGGATGTTGTTGAATAAAGCTGTGGGGATAGTGATGCTTTCAGATTGATGATCACTCTCTAAGTCAGATGAGCTGTGGTCAGATAGTTGTTCTATGGGGTCTGTTCTTGCAGGGCTGGTGGCCTTTGTGTCTAGGGCTCTGAAAAAACTGTTAACTGTGTGAGAGGTGGCTTTTAGCTGTTTAGAGCCTTTGTTAGGTTTATTCCCTTTTTTTGGTGACATTTTTAGGGTTTCAATGAGAAAGTTCAGTGATCTAATTTGTGCACTTGTCTCTTGTGCCGTAGCGGAGAAAAAAAAAAAATTCCAATAACTGTGTGTGGAGTGACCTTTCCCTGCTGCGTGGGTAAACTCTCTCCTTAGTAGTAGTTAGTAAAAGGCTTTTATTATTCTTATGCTTTCCCAACAAGATGTGTAGGTTTAAAGAGTGTTAGAATGCTGTGAGCGAAAGGCTGATATAATGCAAAGTGAGATCAGTTAGGCATAGTCTGCTTTAGTGACTTCATTATTCTTGCAATTGTCTGGGACCTTAACTCATATGCCCTTAATATGCCTGCAGTTTGCTGGTTTTATTTTTATTTTTTTCTTTAAAATAACACAAGTGATGCAGTGTGTGAGGTTTAATATGGCATAGCCTCTTACCCTCCTGCTTTAATCTCTTGCTACCAAGGATCCTTTGTGTATAGTGCGCAATTAACTCAAGCGCAGGCTGCGGCCCTCCCCGGCGCCATTCATCTCCTCCGTGAGATCCGACACAGCTCTCTGTCAAATCTCACCCTAGGCACTGCGGTAACGCTTCCCGCGATGCGGGCTGTCAGATCTCCGCTGGGTGAGTAACTGCTTGGTGAGTGTGGGATCAGGGTCCCGGTCGGCATTAAGTGGGTACAGGCGCAGGTCCAGGCCGTAATCCTTAGCTCTAGCACAGGTCTTGTATGAAGCAGCGCTTAGGATGATGTGAGACTTGCCAAACTTGACCGGAGAGTTAGTCTTCTCATCCCGGTTTGCTGTGGGCTAATTAGAGGCAGTGGCGAGTTGCAAATTACGCTCTCATTCAGACAGGGCACGGGAGCTCAATTAGAAGTCAGCCATCTCCTTCGGCTGGCAAGCTCCGCCCCCTGGTTGGGGTGTCTTTGCCTCCTCCTGGTGGCCAGGTGTTGTATTTCCCAACAGTAAGGAATTAAGTCGTCGACTCTCCCTGCCAGGATGGAAAGGAATTTATCTGGTAAGCATAAATTATGTTTCTTGTTTGTTTAGATTAGGACTGGAAAGAGAGCTACTGTATGACTGTGAGGTCAGGTTTTCTATCACTCTTTAATAATACAGTTCCAATGCTTTACCCCTGTTATGTATTGGATAAGAATTTGACTGTTTTTGAGTTTAGGGTAATGTATATTACCAGCTTGATTCTCACTGCAATCAGAGTTCTATTCCAATTCTTCTAAGGACCTTATGGAACATGTGTCTAACTCTAAATATGTCAAATCATGTTGTGCTTGGGGAGTACAACTCAATATCAAGTCCTCAGTCATCTCAGAGTTGTCACCTTTAAAATATTTCATGTGTCAACTTTCTTATGAATTTGTTCAGATCCAATATCGTGTTAAACAGGTTAAAACTTCTGGTAGGACAAAATTCTAAACCATAACCACAGACTTTCATTTCTATGTCTGTTAACTGATGTGAGGAAAGACTGATGACTTTGGCCACTTTTGTTAGTGTTTCTGTTCCCTCAGAACATACCTGTGTTGTCCTTTTGTTGTTTGGGTGCCTTTGCCTCCTCCTTCCGTTTGCTTCAGTGCAGTGTAAAAAACCTGAGTATTTGGTTTACTTTGAGATGCTTGTTGTGCTAGCAACAATGTCTGACCTTGCACTGAAGCAGTGGGTTATGGGGTCTGTTGTTGGCTTCACACTTTATAAGTTTTTGGTTTTGTCCCAAGATCTTTCCCTTTAATATTTTTAGTAGCCTTTTCTGTGTGTCATACTCAGAATTCGAGGTGTCCTCTCCAGAGGCATAATGTCCCTGTGTGGACGTATCTTCTTCTGTTATGTCTGCCTCTGAGAAGGAAACCTTTTTTGATTTTGCAAATCTCTTGTCTCTTCTCTCTACGTCTATTCTTGTTTGGAATCTCAGTGTTCGTGTCATTGCCTTTATTGTTCTATATATTAGTGTTATTTCTTCTATTTTGATTGGCCCACCTCCTACGGTTAGTTCTCTGCCATATTAACACTTGGCGGAGTTTTCACTATAGTAAAGTGCAAAACAGTGCTCCACTTGTAATCTAGCCACAAATGTTTAAAAATCATATACAACTGCCCATTTCTGAGTAAAATTCGCATTGTTTTACAGTTTAAAGTCTATTGGGTTTTGTTTAGCTTATCTTCTCTGCTGTCGCTAATTAGGGACAAATATAAATGAGCTGTTGTACTAATCAAGCAACCACTGTGCTTCATGTAGAGGTGCTCCGAGATCTGAATTCCACAAAATATGTTACAGCTCTTTGGAGGCAGTGCAAAAAGGAAATAAATATCTGATTTTAATTACAGGAAAAGCAGACAAAGGAAATAATAAAAAAATGTTGCAACGTACTTTAAACTGCATATAATTAAAAGGAAATGAGACCCAATATTTTTTCTTTTTATGATTTAGAAAGCGTATACAATTTTAAGAAAGTTTCCAATTGACTTCTTTTATCAAATTTACTCAATTTTTTTGATAACCTTTGTTGAAAATCAGGTAGGCAGAGAAGTGTACACATGTCTTGAGCACTATATGGCAACAGTTTAAAGGGACAGTCTACACCAGAATTGTTATTGTTTTAAAAGATAGATAATCCCTTTATTACCCAGTCCCCAGTTTTGCATAACCAACACAGTTATAATAATATACTTTTAACCTCTGTGATTATCTTGTATCTAAGCCTCTGCAAACTGCCCCTTTTTCAGTTCTTTTGACAGACTTGCAGTTTAGCCAATCAGTTCCTGCTCCCAGATAACTTCACGTGCATGAGCACAGTGTTATCTATATGAAAAACATGAACTAACACCCTCTAGTGGTGAAAAACTGTTACAATGCATTCTGAAAAGAGGTGGCCTTCAAGGTCTAAGAAATTAGCATATGAACCTCCTAGGTTAAGCTTTCAACTAAAAATACCAAGAGAACAAAGCAAAATTGATGATAAAAGTAAATTGGAAAATTGTTTAAAATTACATTCTCTATCTGAATCATGAAAGTTTATTTTGGCCTAGACTGTCCCTTTAACAAGATTGCTTTTAAAAATGTTATATTATTGTACAAGCACTACTGCCATCTAGTGCTCAAAAGCATTCTTGCAGAACTGCTGCTCTAACGTTTATAAAGTGCCTACCTAGGTATTCTCTTCAACAAGGAATATCAATAGAGCAAAGTAAATTTGATAATAGAAGTGAATTGGAAACTTTCTTAAAATTGTATCCTTTGTCTAAACTCACACACAGGCAGCGTTCCCATAACTTATTGAGTACAAATGCTCTAGTACTATGCTTGTTTCCTAGTGTAAGTTAGAGGTTAAAGGGACAGACTACACTAAAATTGTTATTGTTTAAAAAGATAGATAACTACCCATTCCCCAGCTTTGTACAACTAACATTGTTAGATTAATACACTTTATAACATTTTAACCTCTAAATTTCTGCCTGTTTCTAAACCACTATAGACTGCCTCTTATCACATGCTTTTTTTTATTAGCTTTTCACAACAGGAGACTGATAGTTCATGTGGACCATATAGATAACACTGTGCTCACACCCGGGGAGTTATTTAAGAGTTAGCACAACAGTACTAAATGCAAGTCAATAGATAATAAATAAAAAGTCATGTGATCAGGGGGCTGTCAGAAGATGCTTAGATACAAGATAATCACAGAGATAAAAAGTGTATTAATATAACTGTTGGTTGTGCAAAACTGGGGAATGGGTAATAAAGGGATTATCCATCTTTTAAAACAATAAACATTCTATTGTAGACTGTCCCTTTAATCTCCCATTATCAGACTCAAGTCATGCATGTTTGAGTTGCGCAGTGCAGGATCGCTACGTGACACGTTTTGCTGTTTCTTCTACAGGTACAAGATGCTAATTCACATCCGCACTCACACAAACGAGAGGCCGCACTGCTGCCCTACTTGTCACAAGAGCTTTTCGCGACTTGAAAACCTCAAGATTCACAACCGATCTCACACAGGTTAGTGTCACTCAAACCTACAGGCCAATCAATCTGCTTAAAGGGACATTAGACACTAGATTTTTCTTTGCAGAAATGTTTTTTAGATGATCCATTTATATAGCCCATCTGGGGGTGTTTTGTAACAATGTATAGTTTTGCTTCATGTTTAATAACACTGTGCTGATTTTCAGACTCCTAACCAGTTGTAGACCCAATTTTACAGACTTGATCCTGTTTGTATAATGGGTCTTTTCATATGCAAAGGAGGGGGGGTCTGCTTTCCCAGCCCTTTTCACTGAGTGTCCCAGCCTAACCTCATCAAAAAATGCTAAACTGGAAGATTCTAAGTAAGTTTTAAAAGGTTTTATACTGAATTTTGATATCAGTATCTGTGCATATTCTTCTTTATAGTAGTGTCTATTACATGCAGTTATAGAAAAAATGGTGTACACTGTCCCTTAAAGTTGGCTGAGGAAGGATGTGTTTGTATAGCTTTGAGATGTTTTTACTCTGGTAATTCTATCATATTTTCCCCATCTCTGTAGTAGTGTTATCATATCACAGCACTAGGCTGTTAATGCATTATTAAAGGGATGTGGGAGTTGAAATTAAACTTTCATACTTAAAAAAATGCAATTTATACCTTGGTTAAAACTTAGCTCCTTAAAGGGACATAATACTCCTCATATGCTAAATTCCTTGAAACTGATGCCGCATAGCTGTAAAAAGCTGACAAGAAAGTATCACCTGATCATCTCTATATAAAAAAGGAAGATGTTTTACCTCAATATGTCTTGCAGCTGAAGTACAACTGTTCACAGAGCAGTTACTATTGTGAGCTGAAGTTTGAAAAAACAAAACAATAACCAATCAGCAGTGGAGAGATCATGCTATGCTTTTGCTGTGATCTCATGAGATGTCTCTGAAATCTTGTGAGATTCCATAGTAAACTTCCTTAAACTGAAAAGGGAAATAACATGACTGTGCCTGCACATGCCAGATGCAGACTCCCTTGCAAGTCCTGGGACAAGCATCCTGATTGGCTGCTTAAAGTCTCTTTACAGTGGGATGTGAATGCTTAGGACATTTTGAGGTAAAATATCTTCCTTTGTTATATTGAGCTGTTCAGGTGATATTTTCTAGTCAGCTTTTTACAGTTATGCTGCATCACTTTCATGTGCTTCACATTTATGTTTCATGTCCCTTTAATATAAGAGAGTACTGAGGTAGCCTTGGAAGGGTATTTTATACATAGATAGATATAGATAGATAAATAGATAGCCGAGTGGCATTATGAAGTAATACAATGCAATACTGTAACATTTTATGCTATTTTCAAATGTCACTTAAGCTATCCAAAGCCCAAATTAATTGAATAATTTATCATAAATTGATTTAATAATAATTTGTGCAACAAAGATTTAAAATAATATATATATTATCAAATTTTATCTTAAAGGAATAGTAATGTCAAAATTAAACCAAACTTTCATGATTCATATAGATCATGGAATTTTAAACTTTCCAATTGAATTCTATCATCTAATTTTATTTGTTCTCTTGAGGCTCAGGCGCAGCAGTGCACTGCTGGGAGCTAGCTGCTGATTGGTGGCTGCACAGATATGCCATTGGCTCACCCAATGTGTTCAGCTAGCTCCCAGTAGTGCATTGCTGCTCCTTCAACAAAAAATACTGAGAGAATGAAGCAAATGTGATAATAGAAGTAAATTGGAAAAGTTTTGAGTCTCATGTCCCTTTAATATTGGCTTATTGGTTAGTGAAATCGTCCAGATGCTGTGCCCATTAAATAGGTCCTGGGTAAAACACTGTTTTCTCCAACATTGGTGTGTCCGGTCCACGGCGTCATCCATAACTTGTGGGAATATTCTCTTCCCCAACAGGAAAAGGCAAAGAGCACAGCAAAAGCTGTCCATATAGTCCCTCCCAGGCTCCGCCCCCCCAGTCATTCTCTTTGCCGCTGAACAAGTAGCATCTCCACGGAGATGGCGAAGAGTATGTGGTGTTTAGTTGTAGTTTTTTTATTCTACTATCAAGAGTTTGTTATTTTAAAATAGTGCTGGTATGTACTATTTACTCTGAAACAGAAAAAGATGAAGAGTTCTGTTTGTGAGAGGAAGATGATTTTAGCAGCAGTAACTAAAATCGTTTGCTGTTTCCACATAGGACTGTTGAGATGAAGTAACTTCAGTTGGGGGAAACAGTTAGCAGACTTTTCTGCTTAAGGTATGACTAGCCATATTTCTAACAAGACTGTGTAATGCTGGAAGGCTGTCATTTCCCCTCATGGGGACCGGTAAGCCATTTTCTTAGTCTCAAACAGAATAAAGGGCTTAATATGGGCTATAAAACTGGTAGACACTTTTATGGGCTAGATCGATTGCTTTATTTGGGCTTTTTATACAGCTTTATGTTGAAATTCACACTTTATAAACTTTGGGGAACGTTTTTTTACGTCAGGCACTGGTTTAGACACCTTCCCAGTCAGGAAGGGCCTTCTCTGTAGTAGGCAGAGCCTCATTTTCGCGCCATTACTGCGCAGTTACTTTTGAGAGCAGGACATGCAGCTGCATGTGTGTGGGTCTGAAAGTAGTTGAAAAGGTTCCTAGAAGGCTTCATTTGGTATCGTATACCCCCCTGGGTTTGGTAAAGTCGCAGCAAAGGCTGTAGCTGGGACTGTAGAGGGGTTAAAACTGTAACCGGCTCCGGTTTCCTCATTTTAAGGGTTAAAGGTCTGAAATTTGGGGTGCAATGCTATGAATGCTTTAAGACACTGTGGTGAAAATTGGTTAAATTTGAACAATTCCTTCATAGTTTTTCACATATTCAGTAATAAAGTGTGCCCTGTTTAAAATTTAAAGAGACAGTAACGGTTTTGTTTTAAAACGGTTTTTGTACTTTATTGACAAGTTTAAGCCTGTTTAACATGTCTGTGCCTTCAGATAAACTATGTTCTGTATGTATGGAAGCCAATGTGTCTCCCCCTTCAAAATTGTGTGATAATTGTGCCATAGCGTCCAAACAAAGTAAGGACAGTACTGCCACAGATAATAAAGTTGCCCAAGATGATTCATCAGATGAAGGGAGTAGACATAGTTCTACATCATCTCCTTCTGTGTCTACACCAGTTTTGCCCACGCAGGAGACCCCTAGTACTTCTAGCGCGCCAATGCTTGTTACTATGCAACAATTGACGGCAGTAATGGATAACTCCATAGCTAATATTTTATCCAAAATGCCTGCATATCAGAGAAAGCGCGATTGCTCTGTTTTAAACACTGAAGAGCAGGAGGGCGCTGATGATAATTGTTCTGTCATACCCTCACACCAATCTCAAGGGGCCATGAGGGAGGTTTTGTCAGATGGGGAAATTTCTGATTCAGGTAGAATTTCTCAACAAGCTGAACCTGATGTTGTGACATTTAAATTTAAATTAGAACATCTCCGCGCACTGCTTAAGGAGGTGTTATCTACTCTGGATGATTGTGACAACCTGGTCATTCCAGAAAAATTGTGCAAGATGGACAAGTTCCTAGAGGTTCCGGTGCACCCCGACGCTTTTCCTATACCCAAGCGGGTGGCAGACATAGTGAATAAGGAGTGGGAGAAGCCCGGCATACCTTTTGTCCCCCCTCCTATATTTAAGAAATTATTTCCTATGGTTGACCCCAGAAAGGACTTATGGCAGACAGTCCCTAAGGTCGAGGGGGCAGTTTCTACACTAGCCAAGCGCACTACTATTCCTATCGAGGAAAATTGCGCTTTCAAAGATCCTATGGATAAAAAATTGGAGGGTTTGCTTAAAAAGATTTTTGTACAGCAAGGTTACCTCCTGCAACCTATTTCGTGCATTATTCCTGTCACTACAGCAGCGTGGTTCTGGTTCGAGGAACTAGAAAAGTCGCTCAGTAGAGAGACTCCGTATGAGGAGGTTATGGACAGAATTCACGCACTTAAGTTAGCTAATTCCTTTAATTTAGATGCCGCTTTGCAATTAGCAAGATTAGCGGCGAAAAATTCAGGGTTTGCAATTGTGGAGCGCAGAGCGCTCTGGCTAAAGTCTTGGTCAGCGGATGTATCTTCCAAGACAAAATTGCTTAATATCCCTTTCAAGGGTAAAACCCTTTTTGGGCCAGAATTGAAAGAGATTATCTCGGACATCACTGGGAGTAAGGGCCACCAATTCCACAAGATAGGCCTTTCAAGGCCAAGAATAAGTCTAATTTTCGTTCCTTTCGCAATTTCAGGAACGGACCGGCCTCCAACTCTGCAGCCTCTAGACAAGAGGGTAATGCTTCACAAACCAAACCAGCTTGGAAACCGATGCAAGGCTGGAACAAGGGTAAGCAGGCCAAGAAGCCTGCTGCTGCTACCAAAACAGCATGAAGGAGTAGCCCCCGATCTGGGACCGGATCTAGTAGGGGGCATACTCTCTCTCTTTGCTCAGGCTTGGGCAAGAGATGTTCAGGACCCCTGGGCACTAGAAATAGTTTCTCAGGGTTATCTTCTGGAATTCAAGGAACTACCCCCAAGGGGAAGGTTCCACATGTCTCACTTATCTTCAAACCAAATAAAGAGACAGGCATTCTTACATTGTGTAGAAGACCTGTTAAAAATGGGAGTGATACACCCAGTTCCAACCGTGGAACAAGGAATGGGTTTTTACTCAAATCTGTTTGTAGTTCCCAAAAAAGAGTGAACTTTCAGACCAATTCTGGATTTAAAGATCCTAAACAAATTTCTCAGAGTGCCATCGTTCAAAATGGAAACTATTTGAACGATTTTACCTACAATCCAGGAGGGTCAATTTATGACTACCGTGGATCTAAAGGATGCGTATCTACATATTCCTATCCACAAAGATCATCATCAGTTCCTAAGGTTCGCCTTTTTGGACAAACATTACCAGTTTGTGGCTCTCCCATTCAGGCTAGCCACTGCTCCAAGGATTTTCACAAAGGAAGGTTGTTTCCAACAAGAATATTAACCAGGAAATAGTTGTGCCTTCTTTGTTACACAATTTAGATGTAAATTGTTACACAATTTAGATGTAGTTCGTGCTTTAAAGTTCTATTTAGAAGCAACAAAGGATTTCAGACAAACGTCTTCTCTGTTTGTCGTTTATTCTGGCAAGAGGAGAGGTCAAAAAGCTACTGCTACCTCTCTTTCCTTTTGGCTAAAAAGCATCATCCGATTGGCTTACGAGACTGCCGGACGGCAGCCTCCTGAACGCATCACAGCTCACTCTACTAGGGCTGTGGCTTCCACATGGGCCTTCAAGAACGAGGCTTCTGTTGATCAGATATGTAAGGCAGCGACTTGGTCTTCCCTGCACACTTTTGCCAAATTCTACAAATTTGATACTTTTGCTTCTTCGGAGGCTATTTTTGGGAGAAAGGTTTTGCAAGCCGTGGTGCCTTCCGTTTAGGTAACCTGATTGGCTCCCTCCCTTCATCCGTGTCCTAAAGCTTTGGTATTGGTTCCCACAAGTTATGGATGACGCCGTGGACCGGACACACCAATGTTGGAGAAAACAGAATTTATGCTTACCTGATAAATTACTTTCTCCAACGGTGTGTCCGGTCCACAGCCCGCCCTGGTTTTTTAATCAGGTTTGATGAATTTCTTTCTTTAACTACAGTCACCACGGCACCTTATGGTTTCTCCTGTTTTTTCTCCTGTCCGTCGGTCGAATGACTGGGGTGGGCGGAGCCTAGGAGGGACTATATGGACAGCTTTTGCTGTGCTCTTTGCCATTTCCTGTTGGGGAAGAGAATATTCCCACAAGTTATGGATGACGCCGTGGACCGGACACACCGTTGGAGAAAGTAATTTATCAGGTAAGCATAAATTATGTTTTAAATATAAATTTATAACTTCTGGAAAACTGGGAGTGAAGGGTCTGTGGGACAACTTTGGCAAAATCTGCATTTTCATAAATTTAATTTATAAGACGGATAAGGTTTTATCAACAAATAATTCACATATTACCTCTTCTCTTCATCTATCAGTAAACTTCACTTACACCCATGATACTGCAGATTCACAACAAAGTCTTGTTACTCCAAAGTATAACTAACATTTTGAGCCAAATGTGTGAATTTTTGTTGTTTAAAAAGCTAGATAATCCCTTTATTACCCATTCCCCAGTTTTGCATAACCACCACAGTTATATTAATACACTTTTTACCTCTGCGATTACCTTGTATCTAAGCCTCTGGAGACTGCTCCTTATTTCAGTTCTTTTGACAGACTTACATTTTAGCCAATCAGTGCTGACTCATAAATAGCTCCATGGGAACGAGCACAATGTTCTCTCTATGGCACATGTAAACTAACGCCCTCTAGCTGTGAAAACTGTCAAATGCATTCAGATAAGAGGCAGCCTTCAAGGGCTTAGAAATTAGCATATGAGCCTACCTAGGTTTAGCTTCCAACTAAGAATATCAAGAGAACAAAGCAAATTTGATGATAAAAGTAAATTAGAAAGTTGTTTAAAGGGATAGTAAACCCCAAAATTGTATTTTATGATTCAGATAGAACATACAATTTTAAACAACTTTCCAATTCTATTATCACATTTTCTTCATTCTCTTGTTATCTATTGCTGAAGGGACAGCATTGCACTACTGACAAGAAGCTGAAAATATCTATTTAGCCAATCACAAGAGACAAATGTGTGCAGGCAGCAATTAGCAGCAGCTCCCACTAGTGTAGGATATGTACATATTCATTGTTTAACAAGGGATACTAAGAGAATGAAGCACATTTGAAAATAGAAGTGAATTTAAAAGTGTCTTAAAATGACCTGCTCTATCTGAATCATGCACGTTTAATTTTGACTTTCCTATCCCTTTAAATTGGCATGCCCTATCTGAATCATGAAAGTTTGTTTGACTAGACTGTCCCTTTAAATGACTCCACTGTTGCTGAGGCACTAACTTCTAAGGGTTTACCGAGGTTATAGCCACGTCTGAGTTCTCTCTTTGTTTCTGTTGCAGGTGAGAAACCCTACATGTGCCCTTATGAGGGCTGTAACAAGCGTTACTCTAATTCAAGTGACCGCTTCAAGCATACTCGTACCCACTACGTAGACAAGCCCTATTACTGCAAGATGCCAGGATGTCAGAAACGCTACACAGATCCCAGCTCACTGCGCAAGCACATCAAAGCCCACGGCCACTTCATCTCACACCAACAACGCCAACTGCTCAAAATCCACCAGCCTCCAAAATTGCCAGTGGCAGGAGGTAATGGGTACGCTAGCGCTGCTCAGCTGATTATTCCAAACCCAGCAGCCATCTTTAGCAGCCAGTCTCTGCCAATACCGCTGGCACCAGGGCCTCTGGATCTTAGCGCTCTAGCATGCAGTGGAGTAGCATCAGCTCTGGCTGGGTTGCCAAATCCCATGCTAACACTAGCAAGCTCTCCACTTAACCTGGCCAAAGGATCCCTGTTATCCCAGGCGTACACTGCAGCAGGTCTTGGCCTTCCCTTGGTCTCATTGGTTGCAGCAGGAAAAGAGAGCGAGAAGCGTCCCAAGGGCCAAAGATCAGAGGTCAGTGAGAGGACTGAAGGATCAAAGTTGAGATCAAACTCAGTGGATGGTCTATCTCTGCTGCCAGGGGGTGTCCTGGATCTCTCACCTGGCATGGGCTCAGATTCTCTGCTGCCAGGATGGGTGGTCATTCCTCAAGGATCAGTGTTACTAAAACCAGCCGTGGTCAACTGAAAAGTCAAATACCCCCAATTTTTACATTAAATGCACCCTACATCCTAACCCAGCCTTTAAAAAGGCTCAGACTTTACGAGATGTTGGGTTTCTCCTTTCAAGACAAGGCATTTCCTGGACCATGGTATCTATGGACTTCTGCCACACACAACATGCAAGAAATCTGCACGTTTCTGCCTTTACAAAACACATTTCGCTTCTATAAAAGACTGAAATTGAATTATTATTATTATTTTGCATCATCTATTCCTATTAAAAGTGGGACCAAAACCGGCAGAATATGAATGGACTACTCGTATGAGTGTCAGTAGCAAAAGAAGTGATAGACAATTCCAAGAGGATTATCTTGTTTCAGGGGACTTGGGTTTGTGACCGGCAGAATTAAGCACTTATAACGAGCTTGTTCTAATGAAGCTCTGCGGATCTCTGTGCCCGGTAGACGTTACTTTCAGAGATCTGCAGAACCATGTTTGTTTTGTCAAAAATTCACGAGAGAAGATGTAAAAAATCTTCTGAGAAAAGCAATAAGTTGTGAGGCGCTTGGAGCTGAAAATGAAATGACAAGAGGGAGCGGAGTGTGAGGGACAGATTGGGGGGCACTCGATCTGTGTCATACACTAGCTCTCTGCAAATTAACACATTCATGTACTAAATACTCTCTCCTTGCTGGTGTAGCTTATTGCAAGCAACCTCCAACTTGCACTCTTTTATTATGTGTCTACTTATTTTACTTTAACGTGTTCTCTGCTGATCTCAAAGGAATAATTTTTAAATCTTGCACATTGCTTTGTTTAGTTATGCACTAGTTTTTGAGACACTCCTCTTCTTAATCATTCATTTATTGGCTAAACAATCCTTTCCTTGAAATCATCTTTTTTTTTTTTTACCATACTCTTCATTAAAGGGACATTAAGATTGTAATGTTATTTATTTTTGTATAGTTAACAAACGACAACTTTGCAATTATTTTACCCTCTTTTTCTGTAATTTAACTCTTAAT